>NC_142934.1:66648988-66826488 GCF_046866305.1 Octopus bimaculoides | reverse complement strand
ACATACGAATACTTACATAGACAAACGTATACATACATATATATGCACGTATGCACACGACCAGTTTAAAATGCCCGCCTAAAACTCCTCGTGCGATATGGTCAAAATACCACTGCAGTGAATATAATGACGAAATAAATATATAAATTTATATAAATAAGGATAAGCCAGAAATCCGGGATCTGGAATTATCCAGTAATTTTTTTTTTTTCTGCTAGTTTCTTTTGTCCTCCTGGTGCTCTATGAACATTTAAAGCAGTTTTAGAGTCATGTTGTGGCTGCTATTTCAAGCATGGTGGTATCTCTCAGATACCCATAATTATAATTTTAATAATGATTATTACCTTTGGAGGTTTTTATTCCCATGCTGGCCACCTGATAGGATCCGTATGTTAAATAACGATCTTATCCGTATTTATATAAATTTATATATATATATATATATATATATATATATATATATATATATATATATATATATATATATATATATATATGCAAAACACGATGCATCAATTAATTAATCATCATATAGAAAACCCAAACCCAATGTCAAATGCATTATCTTTAAGATAACACTAGTATAATTTAGTGAAATATGATCCGTTGGAAGCCAACAAAATTCTTGTTTATTTACATAGTTCACAAACTGATAAGTTTTGTAAGATCATAAATCTGGTAGAATTAATGGCAGGTTAACTTTTGATAGCTTATCTATTGATTCTTCTTGGTTATCTCTCCACATTTGACTGATTAATTTTTAAATGATTTTAGTTGAAATAGATTTCCTATCATTTATCTTTGCACTTTTTTTTTTTTTTTGCTAATTGACCTGTTTTTGTTTCCACAATATATCCATGAACTGGGATCTTAAACATTAGCCTTTTTTTAAACATTATACTCTCAATTATTTTTTTAGCATGACCTTGTTTTGTTGATTGAAATAATTCTAGTAAATAAAAGAAACTTTTATATAGTATTTATTTTTAGTAGAATTTAAAACTCATTATTCTCCCAGCAGTCTGGGTCAAATATTGTACATCATGATAGAATTTTAAGCATTTTTTTCTTTAATACGTTGAAGATCGCATTTAGTTTTACAATCTACTCTATTATCTTTTTTTTTTTTTTATTTCTCTGGAGCAACGTCATTCGACAAGGTACATAATGCAGAGATCAGAAAGTCTCTCAAGGTCGAGCTGCTACTTCACGGAATAGGGAGACCATAGCACTGGTACCATGGACATGTAATCAGAATTTCGCAAGAAAGAATCTCATGATGGGTTCTTCAAGCCGACCCAATCGGCGGGTGACCTAGGGGTAAGTCAAGAACAAAATGATTGGATAATATTTGTAGTTTCGGTTGGTCACACTTCGAAGTCCTGCCGGAAAGTGTAATGACTATTGATTCTGATAGGGCCCTATGAAGGAGGTACCTGAGAACTCTACCTTTACGATTTTTCGGAAATAGTATGCGGTAAAGATGGGTGGGTGGATGGATGGATGGATGGACAATTATGACGAGGAATGTAATGATTTGGAGATCTTTTTCCAGTAAGTGAGAGCGGGCAGTAACTTGACACTTCTTTTTTAAATGTTTGCGCATTCTTCAAATTGCCCCAAATGATTATATTTCTTCCTTCATATCTCAATTTCTAAAATAAATTTCGGGAATGACATAACCGTTTCTTCCATAAATTAAGGATGTTGCACTGAATGCCGTTCGTAAAAATTGTAGTATATTCGATATCTTCTTAGATGAAAATGTAACGAAAATCGACTAGTAATTTTTAACAATTCTCGAAGAAAAGGGAAATGATTTTGAGAAATTAAGAATTAATCTCCTACAATCAATTTTCATGCTTTGAACAAGGTAAGTATATGTCGTTGCTTTCTTTTTCAATTAAGAACATAAGAAATTTTTTACATGCGGTATTCAATGCCTCTTAATATTTTTATCCAAATTAATGCCATTGACACAGATGAGATATTTGTTTTCGCTCATTGTAATTTTAATCATGTTAATTATGCAAGAATCTTTCTCAATTGATCATCGGTCTTGGATTTTGTATACTATGATGATGTTGACTAACAGACCGTGTTATTATTCAAAGCGATAGAGTTTTGGATCTTTGCTAGAAACCAGCTCCTTCCTTGCAAACATATTCAAAAATTTTTAATACAAAGACATACACACATACATGAATTCATGTATATACATGTGTTCGTGTTTGTGTGTGTGTGTGTGCGAGTGTGTGTGTGCATGTGTATATGTGTGTGTGTGTGTGTGTGTGTGTGTGTGTGTGTGTGTGTGTGTCTGTGTGTGTGTGTGCGTGTGTTTATGTGTGTATGTGTGTATCGAGAGAAAAGGAAGCAGTCAGAATTTTGGACAATTCTTTACTATATAATTCTTTTTTATTAACGCTTTCGTTCGTTTAAACGAACTCTTCACGATAAGAATTAAAATCAAAATGATAAAAACAGCGTATCCTTGGTGTTATGTGACTTTTTTTGCCTTGTTTTTTGTTTGTTCTTTTATGGATGTTTTATGCTTTGTTTAGAAGAGGAGAAATTTCTGTCTTCTTTTTGAAGAAAGGGAGAAAAAGCAAAGAAGGGGAAAAGACAGAGAGGGATAGAGACAAAGAGAAAGAGGGGTTCTTTTCAATTATATCATTTGTTTTGGAGACAAGGGAGGAAGAAGAAAAAATCACGCTATTAACATTGGTACGACATTCAGAAATAACAGTAACAACGTGATATAAATGTTTCCTCTTAATCCATCAAACACTATATATGTGTGTGTGTGTGTGTGTGTGTGTGTGTACGGTTCAAATGTATAGAAAACAAAAGACAGAGACAGGTGAGGAAACAACAGGCAGGTGTATTAGTTTGACGGTCAGGAAAAATAGAAAAGCCTTTGACGTCTTGGGCCTATGGTCTTCGATAGAAAGGGATGAGAGGAAGAAAAATGGAGAGAGTGGGAAAAAACGAATAGAGAAAAGAATGTTGGGATTAACGGTTTCACATGCTGAAATGACTGTTATATGAATGTTATATATATATATATACGCGACAAATGCACTCAAATTTATAGTTCATCTAATCAGATAACAGTTACATTTTCCCTTTAATTATAATCAACATTTTTTCAAAGGTTAGTCTATTACTTATTACACGAGATAACTCCGGTTATGCTTCCTACGTATTAAACCTCCTCAGCAAAGTACTCGCTGAAATTATTCAAGTTATATTAGTCATCCAGTTAATGTCGTCTTTACCTTATTGCATAACAATTTCTGATTAGATGTTTATGCTCTCATCGTTACAGTGACTATAAATTTCTGTTTTTATTTAATTAATAATCTTCAATGTTTGAAATAGCGACGCCATCTAATATGTCTATTCTTCAAGCTCAGTTTACCAGCAGGACAGAGTAAATTAAGATTTTTATGAAATATAGCATGTAACTCATTACTCTTATTGATGTCGAAATTAAATTCTTATGATACATACATACATACATACATACATACATACATACGTACATACAAACACGCAGGCGCGCATACATACATACATACATACATACATACATACATACATACATACTGCAAATTCACTCTGTAAGCGGAACAATGAAATTATACATGAAGTTTCTAAAAGATCAACATGTAATTCTTTCTGTTGTTTTTATTTAAATTCTAAAGTAGCATCTTTATTCTTCGGTTAGAAACGAGTCAATTGTTAAAGAATAACTTCAGAGAATTATAAAAACAAAGAGAGAGACAGACAGACGGAATGGATAGAGAGATAACCTGTTTCTTAATCTCGGTTTTGAATTAACTCCAGAAGAATCTGATGAGCGAAAATGTCTTGAATTTTTTATATTGTTCTTTTTTTCAATTTTTTTAATGAAGTTTCGATGTTTGGCGATGCCTTAGATGTTCTGATAAAAATGTTTTTTAGATATGGTCGGAAATTCAAAGAAGTAATTAAAAAGTCACGAAGATACCGTATATTTTGTTCTTATAATTATTTCTTTTTTTCTTTGGTAACTAATATTTTTATTTTTTGTTTTGTTTTCTTTGTCGTTTCGTGTCTTTTTTTTCAAATAGTTTTGTTAGTTCCCTTTTTTAACTTTATAATGTGTTCATCGCTCTTCAAATAGCTATTTCTTCTTTAAAAGCATTCATTGATTTGTTATCTGTTCAACTTTTTCAAACGGTGTGATTTCGCCGATTAAAACACCACACCTAACTCTAATGCTATCACTACTACCCTGACGACGGCGACGACGGCGGCGGCGACGACGACGACTAGCCAGTGCAAAAGCTTCTACACTGGTGCTCAAACAACTAGAAAAAACAGACAAGTCAAAAGTTACAGTCTTTAAAAAGGATTAAACGTATATTCGACAATGTAGTCCTGAATAAGTAAAAGGTTTTCGATTTTAGGTGTACTTGAATAGGTCTGACTTGGACTAAACAACGTGAACATCAAATAATTAAAATTGTTTTTGATTTAGACACAAGGCCAGCAATACTGAGAGGAGAGGTTGGTCGAGTATATGGACCCCAGTCCTTGACTGGAATTTTATGTTATAGACCCTGGAGGATAAAAGACAAAGGTGACCTCGGCAGGATTTAATCTCAGAACGTACAGAGACGGATATATATCGCAGAAACCTAACGTTTCTACGAATTAACTACGCTAATAGTAATGGTTTCAAATTTTGGCACAAAGCCAGCAATTGTGGGAAAAGATACCGTCGGTAACTACAATCGGAAGGTACAGGCTATAACTGAGAGAGAAATGCAACGATTCTTTGGGACTTTCCAGTACATACATACAGAACCATCAAAGCTAATAAACCGGATATTGTTGTAAAACACCAAAATAATAAAGTCTATTTATTGATTGACATGAGTATCCCCTGTGATCATAATGTTACAGCAAAAGAATTTGACAAGCTTAGAAAATATGAAGATTTGCTAATTGAAATCGAAAAGATGTGGCTTCTCTAAGCGGCTAATTCATAATATTTCAATTATTTCAGTTCCTCTGATTTATGCCGTATTATGCATAAAATAAATATTGCGTAATTAATGACAAACCGCGACAAACATAAATACACAAATTAGGCTACCCCCCATTGTGGTAATTTAATTTACCTTGGCTTCATTTAGTGAAACATGGACACTGACAAGGAAATTATTAAACAGACTAAATGGATGCTACACAAGGGTGCTACGAACAGCCCTAAATGTGAAATGGCAGCAATATATGACAACTCAATGACTTTATAGAGGCCTACTGAAAGTTAGAGAGAATATCAGGCAAACGGCTGCGACTATCTGGCCAGTGCGAGAACCACCTTGAAATGGGAGCATCCAAATAAGACTTGTGTAACCCATTTTATGATGTTGTAAGAAAGAGAAAACGTCGACAACTTGATTGTAAACGCTGGCTTGGAATGCATGCAGGATCTCGAAGCAGTGATGAAGGACCGAAAAGTGTGGGCTGTATACTTTGTTGTTGTGGCCCGGGTTGGAACCTGACCATAATAGTTATTTAGTAGCTGCTCTGTGTTAAAACATGGAGCAAAGAAACTGAGTATGCTTTCGCCAAGGAACGGTCAATAAACCGTTAAAAGATTCTTATTTGACACTCGCTATATGTTCATATATATATATATATATATATATATATATATATATATATATATATATATATATATATATATATATACAGGGTGTCCACAAGGTCTGGGTACATGGAGTAAATAAAATCATAACATAAACAATTAAATATAAGAAATAATAATTTCTTAAAGTATGTGTTAATTCCCGTGTACCCAGACTTTGTGGACACCCTGTATATATATATATATAATGGAATAATTACTATGGATCATTGTGTAGAATATATTGTATAAAAGATCGTGGGGAAAGCCAAAAGTAAATGCAAGGTAAATCACAAGAAAACAAATATGTGAATTAATGTAGACTTACCTTGTATTCAATATTTCGTGGCTATGACCCCATACTCAGGAAATTGACGAATGTTGCCGGCAACATTCGTCATACATACCGACATACATATCCATATATATTTAGATGCATCTGTAAAATATATTGCTGCTAACATGTACATATAATAGTACTTATGTTTCTTCGCATGTGCACACGTGAATAACTCATATAACTTTTTCTTCCTATTGAAATAGATAGATAGATAGATAGCTGTATATATGTGTAGGTTTGTGTACATGTGTATATATATACATATGCGTATGCGTATGTATATATGTATATATATATGTGTGTGTGTATGCATATATATATATATGTGCATATACGTCTATATGTATATGCATGTATGCATGTGTGTGTGAGGCGCGTGAACGAGTGGCTAGGCCATTGCACTCATGAGCACGAGATCGTGGGTTTCACTCCCTCACTTTGTGTTCTTGAGCAAGTTACTCCATTTTAAGTTGTTCCAGTCCCTCATTCGATCAGGGTGAAATGTTGGCCTCCTCGCCTGGCCAGCGATGTGGTGTTATTTCGAGGGATAAAACGATGCAAAGCGCATTAAGACCGGCGATGTGCTACAACATCTAATAGTCTGGTCGGTCACGCGATACACACACACACATATATATATATATATATATGTGTGTGTGTGTGTGTGTGTGAGTGTGTGTGTGTGTGTGTATGTGTGTGTGTATTCAATTGTCGCTAATAGTGACTGAAGGTGTGATACTAACACCCACATTGATAGAAACAGGAGTCAAAGACCCTTATAGCTACAAAAAGCACATTCTATGTACTGATAGGGGAGATAACTACCCCACAGCGATCGAGGTCACTATACTAGGAAGCTGGTTTCACTTGGAATTATGCTCGTCAGTTGTAGAGTAGTCACTACTGACGAGCTTCAATTCCAAGTTAGTATAGTAATCTCGCTCGCTGTGGGGCGGTTATCTCTCTTGTCAGTGCATAGAATGTGCTTTTTGTGGCTATAAGAATCTTTGACTCTTGTTCATAGCAATGTAGGTGCTATTCTGCACCCTCAGTCAATATTAGTAACAATTGAATCTTTCCTTTTTCATTTTATATATATATATATATAATAGAAATATGTTACAAAAACAAAATAGAAACTACCCGTAGAACTGTAAGGGGAAAGTAAGCAGAAAAATAAGAGAAAATGCACATTGGAAATCAAAAAGAAGGTAAGGCTTTTTATGAAAAGTAACGATATATATATACAATTAGATGAACTGAGGTAGGAAAAAAGGTAATAAAAGTCATTATTGTGCGTTGTTAAAGAGATTTACAAGCATACCGGTTTCGTAATAATACTAGTCATTGCTTTGAGTATACACCGAATTCTGAACGGTATCAAGTCTATTAGTCCCTTAGTAAAAAGATTATGTGTAAGGGAAGTAAGTAGTTCAGGATTTGGTGCAATTAAAGTAGATCTGGATTTGTAGTGTGAATGGTGTATGGGATGTAAGGGGGTTAGTGATATTAAATGGAAGATTAGTGGTGTTCTATATTATGTTATGTGTTTATATTTAGTTGAGGAAGATATTTATTAATGAAAATTGCCTCTTTATTCATTCTTTGTTGTGTTGATGTGTTCTGTGAGCATTGATAGAAGGGAAAAATTAGGAAATTAGGATTAAGATTCCTCGCACACCTTTCTATGTGTCCACTAACCTGTATCTGTCTGTAATGTGAGTGGCGGATTTGTTCTTTGTGGAGAGTAGTTCTTCTACGGAGTGATATTCCTGTTTGGCCAATATAGATATTACTGCACCCTAAGCATATATGGTTATCCTACATTAAACTGTATCCAGTAGAGAGGCTCCAGTTCGGGAGACGGAAGTTGTGGGGAGACGTGGTGTCGCCCCTTAGTTACCACTACTTGTACGTCCCTTCTGACCTGCAATGTTAGTATCTGCCAGGGTCCCCTCTATAGATCAAATAGCTTTTCCAGGTATAGAGAAGTCTTCCGGTATTTCACAAAGAAGGCTCTTCAAGGAAAAAGATAGTTTGACATAAAACTTGCAGCCAAAAGTGTACCAGTCTTGTATCCTTGCTTGTTATTGGAACCCACAGTAGCGACCGAGAGAGTGGCAAAGTGTTGTACAAGCCTTTGTCACTTAAATCCAATAATGTAAAGATGCCTCACTAACATTTCCGAATATGCGACAGCTTTCATCTGTCAAAATGAACTAATCATGTGTGTGTGTGTATGTGAGAGAGAGAGACTGTCTGTCTGTCTGTATGTATATGTATGTATGTATGTATATGCACATATACTTGAGAATACACATATATATGAGTATGTATGTATTAATACTGAACCTAGAAATTGTAATCCATACTTGTGTGCTTTGTATGACATACACGTACTTCCACTAACTGACTCATTATTATGCAAATCAAATGGCCGTATTGAGCTACACAATCGACTCATTTCTTCGGCATTATCAGCAAATAACGCAATGTGAATTTAGTTGCATACCTTAACATACCCACCACTAATGCAAATTATGCACAAGCTCATTGATATAACAAATAGTGGATAATAGAGTGGATAATAAGAGAAGAGTGATAGAAAGGAAATGACAGGAAACCGGTGATGGCCATGTCTACTGTTGTACACATCCTGCTAGACCTATACTAGTTCACATACGCTCACTTCTGCACACATGCATATATATATATATATATATATATATATATATATATATATATATATATATATATATATATATATATATATATATATGTGTGTGTGTGTGTGTGTGTGTGTGTGTGTGTGTGTGTGTGTATATATATATATATATATATATATATATATATATAGCAGTCAAATCCTGACTTTAAAACCACAAATGTCCACATGTGGACATTTATTGTGGTTTTAAAGTCAGGATTTGACTGCTATTTTTCAGCGTGGCGGCATCTCTTAGATACCCTGTATTATAATTTTAAATAATTATTACCTTTGATGGTTTTTATTCCCATGCTGACCACTTGATAAGATCAATATTTTAAATATCGATCTTATCCTTATTTATATAAATTAGTTTTGTCAGTATAGATAGATAGATAGATAGATAGATAGATAGATAGATAGATAGATAGATAGATAGATAGATAGATATGCAAAGCAGAGAGGAAAGGAGAGAATATGTTGACCCCCTAACCAATGTAGCAGCAATGATAACAACTATGACAATAACAATAGCGATAACAAGAACAGATTGTGGTGTATATCAGAATTCAAAACCAAGGTAAAAGGTTAGTCTCTGTTAACATTCTTCTGGTGGCATCAGAGTTTATCCGTTTTATCAGACGCTGGCTTCGGTTAGTGAATTTGTAAACGGTTTTGTAAAACAAAGACAATGGCAGCTTGTCCTCCACGCTCTCCTCTACACAAGCACACACACACAGGTACGCACGTACACACGCACACACACACACACACACACACACACACATACAGACAAACATCCATTCGCGCGCACACTAACACACACGCAGGCCCATATATCTAGACACACATGCACAAAGCTGCATATATACGCGAAGACGTACACATGCCTGCACAAAATCACACAGCCGTACATATATACACACGCACAGGGCAACATGTCCTATAACAACCTTACTGTCACGAGACAGCGCTGCATACACGCACTAAACTTCGTCCCGGAAAGATTTCCACTGTGCGTGTGTACTTTAATTATTTTCACTGATACAATAGTAACTTGTGTAAACGCACAACGTAAGTCAATGAAACACTGCATGTTTTTAGATGTACTCCATCCATTGTCATATGACATTAACTGTGAATTCACGCAGGAAGGTATAATATCACACGTGCCCAATGCGAACTTTAGACTAACCAATATCCAAGCCGATTGTAGCATTAAGTGATCCGAGCTTTTCATTGCCCCCTCGTATTTATAACTTAATTTCCAAACAACTATATAACTATAGGAAGGTTAAATCCAACATCTTAGAATCCATTAACGAACAGGCCTATTCGTTAGTAAGTTCGAAGTGGACTACAGAACGGAGCCATTTCATCTCAAAATCTACCAATTCCCAAGGTAAGCCCTCCATTTGACTAATCAGCCCCTCTAATTTGGATATTAGCAGAATTAACAAAGAAATATTAGAGAAGTTCCTAAGGTTGCAAAACCTGTTCACTTGGATTTGTAGTAGTGTGACAGAAAAGTAATGTACTGGTTTTGGAAATATCAATAAGAATTGCACTTCTTTTGTATGGCTCGATATAGAGTCCTACTACCCGTCCGTTTCCTCTATATGGCTTAACAAGGCTATTATATTTGCTAAAACGGCTACTAGTATAACTAACGACAAGGTAGACACTATACTTTAACTAGCAGAACGCTTATCTCTTTCCAGGAAAACACTAGTGTAGACGGTCTCATTACAAGTAGACGAAAGGACATAGCTATAGGGATCTTTGAAATCGGCAAAGGTTGAAAAGACTGCTTTAAACATATTTTTTGCATAATAAAACGCCTTTTTGTTGACCATCTATTTTATTAATGCCTAATACCCACCCTATTTACTCATGAAACGTGCCTGCTATTACTTATTCTAATTTGGTTTCAAGTTTTGGCACAAGGCCGGGCAATTTCGTGGATGGGGCTAAGTCGGTTACATCGACCTCATTGCTCGACTGGTAGTTATTCTATCGAGCTCGAAAGAATGAAAAGTAAAGTCGACCTCGGCGGAATTTAAACTCAGAACGTAGAGACAGACGAAATGCCGCTAAGCATTTTGCCCGGCGTGCTAACGATTCTGCCTGCTCGCTGCCTTACACTAATGTTAATATCAATACTAATAATATACCAGCTACTAATGTTTTATATCTACTGCTACTACTACAATATATATTACTATTACTGCAAACCAATGAAGGTGCTATTTGTTATTCGCTATATCTGCTAGAAATAGCGATTGCATTACACCTTAAAAAAGAAAACATATTGAGTAGTGTATTTGTGAAAATTCCCTAATAAGTTTTGGTGATCATGGCTCTATGATAACTTTAATTATTCTTTCAACTATAGGCACAAGGCCTGAAATTTTGTGTGAAGTAGGTTCGTCGATTACATCGACGCTAGTATTCGACTGCCACTTATTTTATCGACCCCGAAAGAATGAAAGGCAAAGTGGACCTCAGCGATATTTGAACTCAGAACGTAAAGCCGTATGAAATGCCGCTAACGATTCTGCCAGCTCGCCACCTTAATAATACCTTTAATCGTAAGATCAGGTTTGCCTTTGGCTAAACCACATCTACTATAACTTATATTAATTCACCACCACGACTACCATAACCAGTAATACTAGTACCACCAAAGTTTCATCACATTTAGTCATAGCTCTGCTTGACCAAGTACGACCTCAACAACGATTACGATGACAACGAGAACGGGAACGACGACGACAACAACAACAACAGCAACAACAACAATAATTCCTGAAGGCGTTTTAATGACTCTAGCAATTAATTGCTCCAATAGTTAACTGCTCCAATAATCCCTCGTTTGCTGAAATTTATTATCGTTATAAACAAACTCAGAGGAAATTACATTTCGTCTCTAGTTTCAGAAAAGCGATGAAAACTTGTTTAGTAATGACTCCTGTCTGTGTGGTTAACAAATTTGCTTGGTAACCACTGGGTTTCGGTTTCCATTTCATTGCACGATATCTATGAGCATATGTGTCTTCTGCTATAGACTCGAACTGACACAGACCGATATCTGTGAATGGAATTTGGAGGACAGAAACCCCGTGGAAGCCTCTCCTTTGTATGCATGCGTATGTATGTCTGATTTGCGTATATGTTTGAGAGTATATATGTATATATGTATGTGTGTCTCAGTCTGTGTTTGTGTATGTGTGTGTGTATCTGGATGTGTGTGTGCCTGAATGTGTATATACCTGTCTTAGTGTGTATTTGAGTAGATGTATGAGTATCTGAATGTATGTGTAAGTGTGTCTGAGTGAGTGCATCAGAGTGCGTTTGTATATGTGTTTGAGCGCCTTTATATGCGAATGTATCTGTCCCTGTGTCTGTGTGCGTGTATTGACGAAAGACGCACGCATTCGCCGGAAGCTTTTATGATCCTACACATCCGAACAAAAATTCATGGTGATATTTATTCTGCCTGTCTTTACTCAGACACTTCCTTGAATGTCTTGTCATAAGAAACGTAGAGAATCTTAAACCAATGTTACTAGTTTTCGTGAAATTCGTTGTATGACTAATTCGCAGTTAGAAAGAATAATAACGATTAGCAACATAGATACAACGCAAATTTGAGGGACGAGGAAACTTCAGATTTATATCTAAACAATTACTGAGGGCGTAATTGTTTAGATATAAATCTGAAAAATTGCTTGTATTTGTCAGTATCTTCCGAGTTTTCACATCAACGGCTCGGATCTCATCAAGCGTCTGATCAAATAGCCCATATACTTGTATGAATGCTGGTACTGCAAGCACATTGTGGGCCACTGTTTTGTTGGATGCAGATCCCTGGTGTGCATATTTTTCTTATCCAGCTGTTATATCCTTTAGGGTTGCGATCCTTGTTACAGGTATCATCGTAACATTCCTCATCAGACATTGGAGAAATAGTTAAGTTATTGATGGATATGCAGCTAGTCTAGATTACAATTTTCAGTTTTCCCTCGTTTCACAACCATATAGGAACATATATCCTGACCAAACTCCAAATCTATATCCTTTGAGAATATTGTAATCCGGTCAAGGCATTTTTTCATTTCATGCGTACTTTTAACATACAGTTTCGGGTCATTCACAAAGAAGCAATTTTTGTAATTTTGGTATTTCTGTTGCCCTGTAAACCATGGCAATACCTTTTAATCTTCCTCAACATAAATGACAAAGTGTTTTACTGAAAGTATGAACAGCATTACAGAGTCTGCCTCCTTCGAAGATACCTCTGCAGTAGTGTATTTTATCAGGGATAATACAATTACGTTTTCTATTTAACTTCAAGGTGGTACTCCATGATGACGTCAGGTCAGCTATGGCTTTGATTATGCTCTCCGGAACTTTAGCAAGCCGAAGGACTTCCGGCATATGTTAGCGAGAGACAGAGTCAAAGACATTCGTACCAAGTTCCTCCTATGCTGCCGCTCCTCTAGCATTACAGTTCATCAACAATTGCCTGGCACAACCTCAGACACCTTTCAACCTAGCTGTTTGTTCTACTATTATGATATTATTTCAACAATAGTCGCGGAGAAATAGGTTTAAACAGGCTTTAATGTATTATACATTCAATTCTGACATGATAAATAAGCTTGTTTGTACGTGTGTGTGTGTGTGTGTGTGTGCGTGCGCGCGCATATATGTATATACATATATGTGTGTGTGTGTGTATGTATATATATATATATATATGTATATATATATATATATATATATATATATATATATATACCCACACACAAGCACACGCACACACACATACACACACACACACACACACACACACATATATATATATATATATATATATATATATATATATATATATATATATATATATATGTATGTATGTATGTATGTATGTATATATATATCGCCCAGATCGCGGACCTCGTTGGACTATACTTACTCCATCAGCTCAGAACACACTTCCCTAATATCTAGGGACGCCTAAACAGAGATTACGCTTTGCTAGTCACCAAGGGTGTTAATAAATCCTGTTTAGAACGAATTAGAAAAGATCTACACAAATTCTTCTCCGGCATCAACCTGTCCATTACTTTTGAAAATTCCCATACAACCGATAAATTTTTTTAGACGTTATATTAAGCTTAGAAACCTCCTCCTAATAATCCCAATATCATAAACCCAACCAGTACCTTAAGTACTTTAACATTAATTCCAATCACCACAAATCCACCTTCAATAATATAGTTAAGGGTATTTCGATTCGTATATCCAATCTCTCAGCCACTAAAGAAATATTCAATAACCACGCCCCATACTACAACCAAGCGATGGCTGCCAGCGGCTTCTCCTAACAAATAAAATACATCTCTAACACTGGGCTCAAGCAACATATATCTCAAGTCATATCACCACGACATGCTAACCATCATAATCATAACAGACCATACGTACACTGTACTAGAACCCCGGGAGAACACAGATTAAGGTAACTTAAAATCTACACGCACACGTATAACACTAGGTCAAAACCTAAAACAGCTAACAATTACGGGCCATATAACACCCCTCTAATTTCTAAAAATACAGATCATACTACCCCCCAAGCAACCAAAAAAAAAGCGGTGGACGCTCTATTCTATGGTATAAACCTCTCTTCTCAATAAATTTTTAAGAACTTAGCTAAATCCTTTTTTAATATATTAGACTTCAACTTCCCTCGTCAACAAATATTACTCTATCTTTAACAGATCTATTTTAAAGCTATCCTACTCTACCCCGCCCAACTTTGAGTCTATCATAACAGCCTCTAATAGACGAAAATTTTCTCTCTATTATCAAAACATACACCGAAACAACTCTGAATACACGAGCGCCCAACATATAGCTCCAACATCGTACCCAACATTTTAGATCATAAGAAAAACCAGCCAATCCTACTAACACTACCCAGAATACTAGTAACCGAGATAGGATAAATAATAACAACGACAGAAATAATAATAATAATAATAATAATAATAATAATAATAATAATAATAATAATAATAATAATAATAATAATAATAGTCAAGACGAAGAGCGCGATTCGATTGTATAGATATTTTATTTGAACAATATTTCAACAGTACGTCTGTCTTTGTCAAGTTCAAAATAAGAGGTGATTAAAAATTCAAAATTACAGAAATTTAAGCGTAAAGTATGAACGAGAGCAACCAGCTTCCATACGTTGATGGAATGACATCATAAGTTTTTAAGTTATATAACAGGCAGAAAGAAAGAAAAAATAGAAAAAGGAAGGTGACAGAAAAAAAGGAAAGAAAAAGAGAGAAAGAAAGAATATTCAATCAAACAGTTTTGTATAAATTTGATGATATTCTCCTGTCATCTTATTCATTCTTCCAGGGCGTGATGTTAATAACCCGCAAACATATTTCTCCTCATACATTCTGAGAAGTGAAAGTGGGATAAATTCAGAATATTTTTTGAGAATATGCACTTTCAAGTCTTCTTCAAAATTGCAGCCGCTTGAAACGAAATGTTCAGCAAGTTCTGTTGAACTACTGTTCTTGTGCCTGACGTCGAATCTGTGCCCATTAAACCTTTTGCTTAATTGTTCTGTTGTACAACCAACATAAATTAAGTTGTGTTTCGTGCGTTCTGCAGCGTACACTAAATGACAATCTTTACATGTTCCACCTTCTGTATAAATCATAACATTTCTGTTATGATTTCTGATGGAATTCACTTCACTCATGTCGTTGCACAATGAACAGGGCTTACCTCTCTTGCGGCTGTTCTTTAAGGTACAGCGTGCAGATACTCCAATGTTCATTTTTTTTTTTGGAGTCAGATATAGAGGTCAATAATTCTCTTATGTTCTTATTCCGTAGAAAGGCTACAATGGGCGGCTGAGGAAATATTTGTTTGAAACTGGGATATTTTTTCGCCACATGCTGGTAACTTTCATGCAACACTTTCGAAATGCCAGCGAAACGTCGGTGCCAGCTAATCACTAAAGGAATTCTGTCATCTATTGTATTTTGTTTGCTGAAATTATGCGAGTAGATTTGACTATCTTTACTAATCTTAGCTATTTCATTTGCTATTTCCTTTAAACGTAATTCACTGTAACCTCGTTTGACATAATGACATACAAAAGCATTTGCATGTTTCCAGTAATCCCCTATGTCAGTACAAATCCGTTCTTCTCTTCAAAAATTGGGATTTCGAATTTGACCGAATAAGATGATGTGAATGATCGGAGCGGCGGTGGAGATAAATGTGGGATGACGTGGGCTTGCAAAATAACTCTGTCACTATTCTGCCTCCAGAAAACTTGACTTTGTGTTTAAAAATTCAACGCTAGTTTTTGAAAAACTAGACGTAAATTTTATGTTGGACTTAAAGCCATAGTTTCTAGCATAACAATCACAGAAATGCAAGAAGTCCATTAAACTATCCTGTGATCCTTCCCAGACAAAAAATACGTCGTTAATGAATCGTAACCAGAGTATTGATTCATGACCATGAAGGGATTTGAATGTCTTCAGTAACTATGTCTTGAATTTCGTCATAAAGACATTAGCGAAATTAACTGCCTTGGGGGTACCCATGGCGCAACCCTTCGTCTGGTGGTAAAATCTTTGTCTAAACTTCATTGTGTTACTTTCTAACACAAACCTCAATAATCTACAGAGTAAATTTGATGGAATACTTTTGTTTGGCCGCTTTTCAAAGGCATCCATGCATGCTTCTACCCCTTCATTGTGGCCAATATTGAGATATAAGGAAGAAACATCCATGGTTACCAAAAAACAGTTCTCAATACGGCCTTGGAGCTTTAAAAAGTTGTTGATTTTAGATACAAAATCAAAGGTATCCCGAATATAGAAACTTGATCGTTTTGCGACGGGGAGTAGAAAGCCATCCAGCCATTCCGAAATTTTGGCCGTACAGCATTCCTATCCACTGCAAATTGGGCACATTGGAGGAAATATTTCGAATTTTTTGTGTATTTTAGGGAGACCATAAAATACAGGTGTTCTTTCTGACCTTAAAATCAGAAAGTATCGTTGTTGTGACTTCTGAGCACCAATTAACTGGTAGTGGGGGGCTTGTAATTTTCCTGCATTAAATTGCATGTTGTTGTCTTCAGCCCATTTATATACAGCATCTAGGATTTTCTGTAGAAGATTAACATCAGGTTTCTTGACTGGTAATACTACTTTTGTGTTGTCGGCATAGCTAGTAATTGTGGCTGTCTGTGTAACTGATGTCATGCCTGAAAGAGTCACCATGAACAGCAGCGGCCCTAATACAGTTTCCTGAGGCACTGTACTTTCTATTAATGTCTCTGTGGAGAGGGCTCTGTTGACTGCTGGAGTCTGGCTACTGTCTTTTAAGAAGTCATACAACTACTCTCCGATTTTCCCAGTTATGCTGAGTCTCCGTAAATTGTGACACACCATCCCATGATTAAACTTATCAAAGGCATTTGCAAAGTCGAGGTATGTCACTTCCATGTTTGAGCGATTCATTGATTGTTTCAACACGCAGTGATAGTGCTGCAAAAGCTGTGTAAAGCAGCTTCTTCCTGAGCGAAAGCCATGCTGGGTGTCAGGAAGCACGTCATTATCTTCAAGGAACGCAATTAGTTTCTTCCGAAAAATGCGCTCCATGACTTTGCTGACATGGGAAGTTAGAGAGAAAGGTTTATAATTCTTAGCATCTGCTCCGCTACCTCCCTTATGGATAGAGCATATTATGCCTTCCTTTAAATTTTTAGTAAGTCTCCCTGTTGTGAGGAAGCTCTGGAAGAGAATCTGATGTTGTCTAGCTAGAGCCCCTTTGCATTTTTTTAGGAGGATTGCTACGAATCCATCAGGGCCTGTTGCTAAGTTTGAGCTCATCTCATCAATGGTTAATATCACATCAGTTTCCTCTGTTTTGATGCTATCAATAATTGCCATTTTCTTGTGTAGACCTGTGGAGCCAAAGAACTCAACAAGCATAGCTCCTTGCATGTGTCCCAATGCAGCGGTGAAAGCACTGTTGCATTGCACATTCAATATTTCACTGATCCTCTGGGGGTCTGCAGTCGGTGAGCCCTTTTCTTCAAATAGTGGCCCTATTGCGTACCGTACTGAAGCAGATTCATTTGCATATCTATAGAAGGCTTTAGGGTTTGTCTAAATATTTTTGACATCCCTGGTTTCCTTTTCTGCCCTCTCCTTTTCATGGGAGTGTTTGAGTTCATTTTCGATCTCGAAGTAGGATCGTTTGTTATTCTTTAGTGGTCCATTTAGATGATTTGAGGATTTTTCTCGTCGTCTCATTACTATCCTCCTATCCCTGGGGATTATATGTTTCTGCTGGCTTGGCATTTTCTCTGGAGCAAACTTACTGCAGATGTCATGCATGATCTGTCATAAAGTGTTGTGGCTTTACGTCAATGTCTTCTGTAGAGAGACTGGCAGACCACTTATGTTCCATCACCTCTTTCTTGATACAATTCGAATCAGCTTTGTGAAAGTGCAGGCTTGAGAGGAGTTGGGTGCGTCTAGTAGCCCGCATGCAGACCATACATTGTTAGTTCTATTCAGTAATGGTCCGAGAAAATCGTCGGTGCCACCTTAACATTGTTTGTGAAGCAGAAGTCCAGAACATTTTTCCCCTTGTTGGGTAGAGCACTATTTGCTCCATAAAGAGCATGTTAGTGAGGTCAAGCAGAGATTCTGCATGCCTCAGGCCATGCAGTGACATTCCTAAGAGAAGGCAACCCTCAGGCCATTTAACGTACGTGCATGTAGATGTATCTCTCTCTTTCTCTTTCTCTCTCTTTCTCTCTCTCTATATATGTATATATATATATATATATATATATATATATGTATGTATATATTTATATGTATATGTATATATATGTATATATAAATATATATATATATATATATATATATATATATATATATATATATATATATATATATATATGTATACACATATGTATATATGTATGTATGTATATATACATATATGTATATATATGTATAGATATGCATATGTATAAATATGTAGACACATATATATATATGTATATATATGTATATGTATATAAATGAATATGTATATATATGTATATAAATGTATATATATATATATGTATATACATATATATATATATTTATATGTATATGTATGTCTATATATTATGTGTGTGTGTAAGTATATCTATATGTATATATGTATATATATGTATACATATATATATGTATATATATATGCATATGTATGTATATATACATATATATATATATATATATATATATATATATATATATATATATATATATATATATATATATGTATATATGTGTGTATATATATATATATATATATATATATGTATATATGTGTGTATATATATATATATATATATGTGTGTGTGTGTGTGTGTGTGTGTGTGTGTGTATGTATGTATGTATGTATGTATGTATACAGATATATATTGATATATATATATTGACAAAATAAAATATATGTAAGATTCAGCGAATATGGTGGGTGGGGTATCGTTTCCCATTCAAGCTGCTCCAGCCTTTGGAATGTCATCCTCGCTGTATGTGGCCGAGCATTATCCTGATGGAACATCTTTCGTCTTGTAACCAAAGGTGGTCGTTTTCCGATGGCATGCACGTGTCGATGAATGGCTGTATGACCAAATTCAAGCTTTTCTGCTAGTTTCTCAACAGTTACGATGGGATTTTATTCCACAAGGGTTTGCAGGACGTCCTTGTCGAGCTCTACAGAACTTCCAGGACGAGGCTCATCTTCTAGGCTGTAGTTCCCGGCTCGGAACTTCTAGGACCACCGTTGATACTGGCTTACGCTTATTGTCCCATTCCCAAATACCGCATTAATATTCATTAGAGCCGAATGGATGAGGGAGTATATATTGTAGAGCATATGGCTCATTGAAACTGGGTGCTTTCTCATTTGGTGATAATTCACCTGCTCACCATGCAGATCACCATATTGTCAATGATAGTAACAGAATAAGGTACATGTTTTTCTCATCTATTATTTCAATAAAGTATATTTGGGCGAAGTTCTCGTGGTGATAGATGATAATCTTGGGGAATGCACACAAGACAAAGAACTCTCAGTTACATCAAAAGTATAACTTCAAACTTGCAATACTCAATCTGGCAGTTTCATGGAAGTCACTGAAGACTATCACTCTAGTTAATACTTGAATAAAGCTTCTGTACGATCTGAAGAGGAGATAGGATTTTGTTGGGATTTAGATAAATGTAACAAAAACAAACTTTGAAGGAAATTTTAGCCATTTTTCATACTTTCTAGAGGCAAGAAAATAGGAAATACAAGTTGCTACCCAAGGGCAAAAATTGTGTAACACAGTGTTATAACTTGGAGACGGTTGAACTGCACCAAGCAATAGTACAAAGTGGGTCCTATTAGGATTTGAACTTACGATGTATAGGAACTGATCTACCAACTATAAGAAAGCTAACACGTTGTCCTTTTTATCATTCTATCTTGTCTATCAATTTTTAAGCTGTTTTCCCCAATCAGCAAATTTAATCAGTTTCTCTTTCTTCTCGTTTTAAGTTACTCTTTTGTTCTTAATTTTCCATCATATGTACTTCTCTACATCTCTGTCCTTATTTTTGTCTTTTGCCTTCCTTATATTAAGACTTTCTTCCAATAACAATCACTTTAAAATTACCAGCTCATAATTTCCGTATTAAACAAATCGAATACGTCTACTTCCGGTACCTCAATTGTCGATTGCCAAAGTTTCAAAATTACTGGAAACCAACAAATATCTTCGGCTGTACTTTCAGTTATAGTTTTCCTAAATTATTTTGATTGTTTTTTGTCGAAATTCTCTCGACTTCCCAGAATTTATTTTATTTCATTTCATTTCATTTCATTTTCAAACAAACATTGCGGAAAAGAACTCGTTCAACAGAAAACCCGGAAGTTAGCAAAAGTCTTCTCTTAACAAGCGTGTCTTTTCCGATGTCTCTTCAACACTGAATCGTTAATAACGCGTTGTTTTTATTTCTTTTTATATTGTTTCGCCTCGAAATAATACGCTTTATTCACAAATTATTAGCAACGGACAAACATTTAGTCTTTGCCTCTACTACTTTTGTCGTTAGACAGAAAAGAAATTATTCAGCTGATTCAATAAGCCTAGACACATCCCCTTCATTATTATGTCTGCCAGATGTGAACGATACAAATGGCGTCTAGATAAATAAAATTAAATTTACCAGCCAAAAGTCTCCCGAAATATATTACAATTACACGAGACTAAATCTCATCTTTTCATAGTTTATGTATAACTTACAACACTAAAATAGAATTTTCTTCTATTTTATTCTGTTTTCTTTATTTCAATCTATTTTGTATTTGTTTTGTTTTTACCTCTGTTTCAAAAATCGACACATTTACATTTTTTAAAATTTATTTTGCTCTCTTTTACTTGTATTTGTTTCTATTTCTTTCTATCTTTATTTTAAACATTGTGGAAATTTCATTTCTTCTTTATTGTCTTTTGTTGTTTATTTGTTTAATTACCAATTGGGTTTGAATGTGTGTGTATGTGTGTAGGAGTGTGTCATTTATAAGCATGCCTGCTTCCGTTTCCTTCTCATTTTTTTTTTTACTTTTCTTCCTTATGTCTCTCTCTTCTCTTCTGTCTCTCTCTCTCTCTCTCTTCTCTTCTCTCTCTCTCTCTCTCTCTCTCCCTCTCTCTCTCTTTGTCTTTATTGTTTCGTTTCTTATGTGTTCGAGTATTTGCTTTGTGTTTACCTTTTTTCCTTGTATTCATTTTGGTAAAGAAGAATCATCTTAAAGACTTCATCAGACTGCATTCAATTATATACTACAGACTAGCCTTTATCCTCTTTTTCCGACTCCTACTCCACCTTTTACTCTTGCTATTCTCAGTCTTTTTGTTCTTCAGTGTCTATTTTTCCTTCTTTGTTTTTTTTCTTTCGTGGTATTCAAGTGGAAAGTAAAGGAAGACATACAGGTAAATGACATCTCAGTCTTCGACTGATTGGAGTCTGGCAAATTGTATTAGCATTTTCTTGCTTTATCGAGAGAGAGAGAGAGAGAGAGAGAGAGAGAGAGAGAGAGAGAGAGAGAGAGAGAGAGAGAGAGAGAGAGAGAGAGAGAAGCACACAGTGAAACAGAAAGAGAAAAGACAATAGGAAGACTTTCAACAAAACTTACATATTTTTCACTGAACGTCTGATATGATAGATTTTCTGGTATTCATTCACAATGTATAACTAATACTACACTATATTGATTTCTTTTGTCGACATGAGGCAAGTTTATTGGGTTGTTTGGATTTCTGAGGAAATTGTAGAATTGATTGACTCGTTGGCAGTATATTAGATAACTTAAGCATATCGGTTAGTTAGTTAGTTAGTTAGTTAGTTAGTTAGTTAGTTAGTTAGTTAGGTAGGTAGGTAGGTAGGTAGGTAGGTAGATAGATAGATAGATAGATAGATAGATAGATAGATAGATAGATAGATAGATAGATAGATAGATAGATAGATGGTTGCTTGCTTGCTTGCTTAGTGAGCATAGTTTGTTATTGTGTTAGCTAGCTATCTTGCTAGTTAGTTAATTATTTAGATAGGCATAGAGCTAGTAAGTTACTTTGCCAGTTAGTCAGTCAGTGAATTGGTTAATTAGTCAATTGGTTAGTTAGTTAGTTAGTTAGTCAATCAGTTAGTTTGTTAACTTTCATATTATATTTAGTATCATATCATAAATTGAATTATATTACGCCAATATCTGGCAATGCCCGGATATTTGTATTGCAGTAACATGAGTGAGAAAAATGTTATGAAGGAGGATTGGCATCATTATCTAACGCATAGAGATTTCCTTTAGTGGTGCAGGCATAGATATAAGCATGCATAAGATAGTGAGCTGTTGTTTGAGGAAAATTTGGTTAATATTTCCCACATTTTAGGCAGTGAGCTGGCAGAAACGTTAGCACGCCGGGCGAAATGCTTAGCGGTATTTCGTCTGCCGTTGCATTCTGAGTTCAAATTCCGCCGAGGTCGACTTTGCCTTTCATCCTTTCGAGGTCGATGAATTAAGTACCAGTTACGCATTGGGGTCGATGTAATTGATTTAATCCCTTTGCCTGTCCTTGTTTGTCCCCTCCATGTTTAGCCCCTTGTGAGTAATAAAGAAATAAGAAACGTTATCACGCCGGGCGAAATGCTCAGCGGTATTTCGTCTGTTTTTACGTTCTGGGTTCAAATTTCGCCGAGGTCGACTTTGCCTTTCATCCTTTCTGGGTCGATAAATTAAGTACCTGTTGTGTACTGGAGTCGATCTGATCGACTGGCCCCCTTCCCAAAAATTTCGGGTCTTGTGCCCAAAGCAGAAAAGAATAGTTCTCACATTTTCAGATACCATATAGATGGCTCATTGTTAAATGTCAAACAAATGTGTGATTTCAGAATTTAAAGGGCGATTTGGCTGCTACTTTTAGTAGGTTCTTTATCTTCGCGGCTAATATAGATGTGTAAGAGTGTGTACATACAGACCAAATAAGCATTTGTTCCATGAAAAAAGATCTCGAAATTTTCTTCCGATGGAGCCGTGCCAATTTTGTCTCCTTCAACAGCAAGGAAACATTATCGCATGTCTTCATTCCTAAATAGCTCACAACTTGAACCCTTACCATTGCTAAAAGAAGGGCGGCGAGCTGGCAGAAACGTTAGCACGCTGGGCAAAATGCTTAGCGGTATTCCGTCTGCCGCTATGTTCTGAGTTCAAATTCCGCCGAGATCGACTTTGTCTTTCATCCTTTCGGGGTCGATTAAATAAGTATCAGTTACGCACTGGGGTTGATATAATCGACTTAATCCGTTTGTCTGTCCTTGTTTGTCCCCTCTGTGTGTAGTCCCTTGTTGGCAGTAAAGAAATAAAATTAACAGGCCTCATCAACACTGAAACTTTCTCGTAGAGAATACTCATACACAACGTAGCAAAGACTGTAATACAAAGACCGGATTCCCTTAGAATAACTCAGATTAGACCTACAACTACGTACTGCTCCCACCTCTAGAACAGTGCTGCTGTTGTTGCTGATGCTGCTGTTGCTGATGCTGCTTTTGTTGGTGCTGCTATTGCTGGTGCTGCTGTTGCTGATGCTATTTCCACTGAGTATACAGACACCTGTGATTGCATTGAAAAATAGTCACTAAATTTATTGACATGAAGTCGACCACAAAGACACAGAACAAACTTATGTCTCTTTTCGATTTTTGCCGCTACTACAGTGGCCTTTATTTCTTGAGGCTTGCTGGTCAAATACTATCTTCATTCAGGCGTTACCGAATCACTCGTTTCTCCTCCTCTTGTTATTCATATCGTCTATATTTATTAATTCTTTCCCTATATTTAGGACGGCAGGATGAAAAGATCATGGATACTTTCCTTTTTTTCTGACTAATTCATGTACAAACATAAAGAAAGTGATGACAGCTACGGTTATAAATATTATATAAGAAGAGAAGAGTTTGTGTAAGTTAAAGAAGATTTGTCTGTTAGTTCTAACAGGTCGAGCGATCAGAGCGAGGCGCCCTCTTGGTACGTATAAAACTGACAACTCATAACTTTTTTGTTTTTTATCAAAAGCGACTTACACAGCGTTCTCTCTGCTAGAACGTGCAATATCAGACAGTGCCAATCTCAGTATAAAAGAGACAAAAACAGTCACAGCGAAAAGAAATCAATCAGTTTGTCTATCACAAAGCAAAATATATTCCCCCGGCAGCCATTTAACTGCAAAATAAATATAGTCGAAGTAGGAAAGAAAAGAAAAATGAATGCATCCATATGCATTCATTGTTGGAAATTTTGCTACATACAAAGACTATCGTCATGTTTGTACGTGTATGAGAGAGAGAGAGAGAGAGAAGGGGAGAGGGAGAGAGTTTGTGTGTGTGAACATACTCAAATATACATTCATATATGTGTATTTGTGTTAGAATGACTTTCTCTGAATGTCAACTGCATTATATTGAAGAGAACAAACAGGTATCACGTGATACAGAAATGTACGTAAAAGGATTTTTTTTTTTACTCTCACAAGAAAAGTAAAAGCAAAAATGTGAGAGAGAGAGAGGGAGAGAGAGAGGGAGAAAGACAGCAATATTAGAAAGAAAGAACGAAAGAATGAAAGAAAGGAGGTATGTGCAAGAAAGATAGAAAGAAGAGGTAGACAGGGATGAAGGGAATAGAGAAAGAAAATGGAGAGAGGTAGAGAAGGAAGACTAAAAGGAATGAGACAGAGTTGAAATAGAGGCAAAATAAGAATCAGAGAAACAAAGAGAAGGTAAAGGGAGTCAGAGGAGGTGTCAGAGAATGACCTAAAGAAGAGAGAGATAAAAACAGAGGTAGAATGATAGGGAGAAGAGTTGAGAGAAAAGAGGAAGGAAAATGACAGACGGAGTGAGAGCGGGGAGGAGAGCGAACGGACAAGGTATAAAGTGCAGCTTCTCTATTTCTTTTTTACACAATTCAATTTCAAACAATGCTGAATATTCAAAGAATACAATAAATAGCTAATTGGTGAATAGAGAATTACATATCTAACTACCGCTTTTACTTCTGTTGTTTCCGAATCATAGTGCTTGAGTTCAAATCGTCTACAGACGTTACATTGTATTTGTGGGCAGGTCACTTGATTCTATATAAGTGAACAGGAAACAAAGATAGAGTTGGGGCGGTTCTATTGGAATTAACACCGATGGGCTAATGTGGTGAGATCTATCTTTTACAGATTTAATGTTACGATACGAAAACCAAAGAAGGATAAGCAGCAGCGCTATAATTCTTGTTGCTTTGTCAAAGAATTAAGTACCAGTTGCGCACTGGGGTCGATGTAATCGACTTAATCCCTTTGTCTGTCCTTGTTTGTCCCCTCTGTGTTTAGCCCCTTGTGGGCAATAAAGAAATAGGAAACTGTAAGAAGCCCGTCGTATATATGTATGTAGATTATACGTCCCCTATTTTGCCTAATAACAATGGGGTAAAATCGATTCTCTGGTTTACTCCCCCATTCGCTTTAAACCTTTTTTTTACAATAGTAGATTCTAACTTCCCACGCCACCATAAATACCATTCAGATCTATTCTGAAATTATCCTACTCCTCCCCGCCCAATATAGAATCTATTGTTACCTCATCTAATAAGCGTAGATTTATTTCCTACTACCTAAATATATATGATCATAACATATGCCAATACAGCGACAACGCTGACACCGACCATGATAGCATATATCGCACCCGTAACCCGAACACTATAACCAGCATAAACCAGGATAGGAATATACCTGCGACCGAGGAAGGTTGGAGTACAGCTAAAACGAATGTTAATACCAATAGCACTACTACTGCTAATGTTAATAATACTAATACGACCACTACTACTATTAATACAACTACTACTAATACTACTACTACTACTACTACTAATAATAATAATAATAATAATAATAATAATAATAATAATAATAATAATAATAATAATAACTATTAAAAAATAACCACCATAGGACTACAAAAATACCTACTTCAGAAGCAAGGAAAACTAATACAAATGACCACAAAACACGAGCAAAACAAAAAACTGTTCTCAGTCTTTAAGGAAGCTGACAAATACAAACAAGACGTCATACTACCTAACAACTATGAAGATAAAGAAGAAACAACAAAGGCTGTAAAACAAATGAAATCCAAACTAAAACTAGAACAGCAACGGATCATGATAAAACGATGACAAGAAAGGCCCCTTCATGGCAAATACTGGGCTAATCGCAAAAGAAATAGACAAAGCAAAATCCCAACAATGGCTGTATTCTTCTATCTACTGTTTTACGCTTTATTCTTATACCTACTATTTTATTCCTTTATAAACTGTGAATTCCTTGTCTAGAACTTTCATACATACTCACCTTGTCCCCCACCACCGCTTGACAACCGGTGCTGGTCTGTAATATAGCGGTTCGGCAAAAGAGACCGATAGAATAAGTACCAGGATTATAAAATGTAAGTACTGGGGTCGATACATTCGACTAAAAATTCTTCAAGGCAGTGCCCTAGCATGGCCGCAGTCTAATGACTGAAACGAGTAAAAAGTAAAAGATACTTGTTATTCTCGCTGTTATTGTTATTGTTGCTAATGTTGTTATTGTTTAGCCCAGATCATTCCCGTTTGAGCAGACTTATGACCTCGAAGACGTTCCGATCCTAACCATCGTTTTTTAAGAGTATCTACTTTAGTATGTCATTCCCTTCTTTTAAAGTTCATACTGTATGATTTGAGGAATTTGGCTGCTGTTTCTAGCAGGTCGAACGACCGTATAATGATCTGTTAATTGTCACATGTAAAGACTCCTTCATTCTTGCTTGTTAGAGTTGCTATTCTTACTGCAGCTGTTGTTATTGTTGTGTTGCGGTCGTTGGCTATACTGTTGTAATTCTACCCCTTTCTTGAATTGAGAAGTAAACGATCTTGGCAGTTCATCTCATCTTTTTCGCCCACTTATTCTCGAGAATGTCCTGTCAGAAGCAACCATCTCCAATTGATCTGACTGGGTTCCCAAGCGAGACCAAACAAGCTCATGGACATTGTCCAACCATCTTGCTTGTGATTTACGCCTGAGTCTCCTGCCGGTTAGTCTTGTGATCTCTCAATTCGGAGAAGTAATGGCTCTACTTGGAGTGGCTCTTTGATCTCCTGCTTTGGCATATTTAATAATTAACTGCTAAGAGGTCTCTGCCTTGTTATCATTGCAATTTAATTCCCCTCTGTTGTATGATCTGTACAATAAAGAGTATTATAAGTGTGATAAGGGCATTAGTGAAATAAGAAAAGTGAAATAATTTGGTTTCATATAGAATTCGAAATCTAAATTTATTTCTTGTCGTTTCGTTTGAAACTCACTTCACTCCTCTTCTAACATATCGGTGATTACTATTGAAGCTATATTTGAATAATGATCAGACTCAATCCTCATGACATTCCACCATTAAAATCCGGAGGTTGTCTCCCTTACTTGGTTTGACCAGAAATAGTCATTACGACAAATAATAGTTGGTTCTTTTAACTGTTTGTGAAATTTTAATTATTCAAAATTTACTCCTAATTACACTAACTATGTTACTACCTACTTTACTGTATGTAAATAAAATTACTTGAAGTCATTTTGTAGGAAATAGATTTGCTGGTCACTGCTATCGTACTGAACACCACGATATATTTTTTAAATGTTCGCACCTTATTAGAGAAAGAAGACCGTTCTTTCTCTGTTAACATTGATGTTATTAACAAAGACACACCACATGGAATTTGAGAACCGACCTCAGTTAATATGAAACAGAAGTTTCTGGTGCAGCATTGTGAGACCCATTTCGGTTGCAGTAACTTGAAGAAGAAAGTCACTTCCACGAGTAAAACACAGAATAACGATCCGGTAAACCGCAGAGAACCAGCAAAAGGTTCGATGGATCATTTACTGTTTTTTCAATTATTTTGTATTGGTTTTACTTTGTTTTTTGATGGGGTGCCTATTCATTTGCGATTCCACTTGGAAAATAAAGGATATTGCTACAACATTTGATTCTTTCGTTTATCAGTTTACTAAAGTGTCCTCCTTTCTCATTATGGAGTCGTTAGTTTCGCATGAAATTGTGATTGGTAGTCACTATTTGTAAATGATGGCGCTGAGTGAAACCAGATATTTTCGTGGATTACCTATACCTCTGTTACTATGGTTTCATCAATCTTTATGACAAAAAGTAGCTTCATTTTATCTTTATCCGTAATAAGCGTAAAGAACATCACGCAGTTATGTCTATAATTCAGAAACAACGACAACTTCCGTAGCCAAGGTTACTATGTTATTAGACTCACTGAAATCAGGATAGAGAAAATGCGACTTTCGAGATACAGTCGTTTCCCAAGAATATTATCAACTTAAATAAGATAGAAACACAGCGACCAAGAATGGAAACCGGTCCCAGATTTGACTCACTTGCAACAGGCTTCTACATAAAGGTGCCCAATATTAATATTACAAACGGGAAAATTATATTTCGTTTGGACTGGGTCCTTAAGTTTCGTCTTTAAACTTATTCAACTAGTAGTTGAATAAGGCCACCAACAGTAATAATAATGTTGATGATGATGATGATACGACGATGAAGTTTTCAATAAGGGAAACATACTTCAACTCTGTGTTTTCTTTCCTTAAGTCATTGTCGTGAAGGAAGTGGTGAAGATGACTAAAATTGTTAAAGGACTCAACACTGAGTAGAATGTAGTTACTTCCGACTGCACAGTGAGTGAAATAAATGTAGAAGAGAATTAGTTTGAAATCCACTTTGTCATCCATGTCAAAACTATCCAATATTAGATTAAAATTTAAAGTTTGAATATAACGTTTTAGATCCACATTCAAATTCTTGTTTCTCGTATCTAAATATAAAAGGAAAATATCGATAATGTCCTTTCTATTATATGAACAAGGCCTGAAACTTGGTGGATGGGATCTAGGCGATTTCATCGATCCCCCATTGCACTTGATTTATCAACTCCGAAAGGACGAAAAGTAAGGTCGTAATTTGAAGTCAGAACGCAAGGGCGGACGTAATGCTGCTATATACTTTACCCTGCGCACTAACGATTCTTCCACCTCGCCACTTTAGAAATTATCTATAACATCATTCGTACTCTTCTTGTCATGATGTTCGTGGGTTCGAGTGTTATGCTTTCAACCACAAAGATCGGCGGTTCTCAACTAATTTTTACCTTCAACACACTTTGATTCCTATCTTGCTTGGTGGGAACATCATCGCCATTCGATATTTAGAAAATCCTTTTATATTTTTATAATTAAAATTGCTTTTGTAAAAGTTTGTTTACTTTCTTTCAACTCAATAAGAGATTAGTTTATTTTGGACAGAGTCAAGACTATTGAAAAGGTTGCAAGACGCAACGAAAATTTTAGGAAAATAAAAATAAGAAATAAGTGGAAATTTTAACAGTGAGTGTGTTAAATTTTAAGGCATGATAAGAAAATGACTCTCCCCAGACACAACATTTTATTTTTATTTTTATTAAATTATTTTTTCCTTCATCAACATTTTTTTAAGGTTTAAGCGTGTGAGGTTGGACTTTATGATCAGAATCTAATGAATTATTCTTAGTCAAAACAAATTAATTAATTAATTATGATTATAATTATTTGTGTATAGCAGAAGTAAAACCAGTTTATTGCACACAAATTTTAGCAACAAAATCTTACGTGGACCCTCCCGCCTACCAAGAGTCATACAGGCTCCGGATGAGAACCACTGAGCTAGGCTATGGGATATAAACGAAATAGATACATGTGGAAACGATTGTTACGGTCTACACAACCTCGACTATGGAACGAAAACATGGTTGAAATCTTTAACATAATAAAGCATTGTTTATGAAGATCTATAAATTTATGTATCAAAATTAAAATCAAAACAAAAATGATAGAAAGAGTATGATAGCGAATATAAGCGGCTGAAATGATTCCTTCGAAGGATCTTTGGAATAACGTTATCCGACAGAGTGCGTAACTCGAATATCAGGACGTCCCTCCAGTTCCAACCGCTGCTTCTCCGCATTGAGAGTTTTACCTCCGGTACAACAGACATGTGATTAGCAGGTCGCGGAAAAGATTTGCTAGACGAATTCTTCAAGCTGAGCCAACAGAGAGGAGACAGAGAAGTAAACCAACAATGAGATGGATGGGTACTATCCATAGTTTCAGTTGGTCGTGCTTGGGAACCCAGCCGGGAAGTGGAAAGACGGTTGCTTCTGATAGGACACTATGGAAGGAATACCAGAGGATTCTACACCCACAACCCACTCTGGAATGATGGATAGATGAATGAATAATATGAACGTTTCTAAAATGTAACATTTCCATGCATTCCTTTCGCTTATAACATTATCTGGGAAATATAATAATACGGCTCTAGTTGTTTTAAGGCGAAAAGAAACATCTACTCGGTTCTCAAGCTAATTTTTTTACCTTAATTATGGAAGAGAATATTTTTTTATTATTTTGGACACATTAAAATGAATGAGATTTTTCATTTATTTTTTCAACATGAATATTTATTTTATTTTAACATTTTAAATAAATTCAGAAATTTTTTTTTCTTTTTTTTTTTTCCTTCAAGTTTATAAAAACATCTTACTGAAAAAGTAAAGACACTTTTGGTGATCATATTTTATTAAAATCTTTTAGTTCTTGATAGATTTTTTTAAGTGGCTTAATTATCAACTTCACGTAAAAGTCTGTTTTGTTTCTTTCAACTCAATAAGTGATTTGTTTATTTTGTTTTAATTTGCTTTTTATTCTGTTTTTATTATTTTTATTAAATTATTTTTTCCTTCATCAATATTTTTTTATAGTGAGGAAAGGTTTAAACGTGTAAGGTTGGACTTGATGATCAGAATCTAATGAATCATTCTTGCTCAAGAACAAATTAATCATTTAAGTGGTTTATTTATTTTATGTTTTGTTTTGTTTTTCAGTAGTTTTAATATAAGTTTTTCACTACACCACTTGTTCTTGCCGTGTCACCAGTATCGTCTATTGTATTCGTAGAGTGTTTGTATTATTAAAACTATATAGCAAGCCAGATAAAATGCTGAGCAGCATTTCATCTGTCTTTACGTTCTGAGTTCAAATTCCGCCAATTTTACATTTCATCCTTTCGGGGGTCGATGAAATAAATACCAGTTAAGAGCTGGGGTCGGTGCAATCGATTATACCCCTCTCGCCAAAATTCCAGGCCTTGTGCCTAGAAATAGAAAGGATCATTATCGTTATTGATATTCGTAAGGATATGAACTGGCAGAATCATTAGCACGCCGGACGAAATGCTTCCCGGCATTTCGTCCGGCTTTATGTTCAGAGTTCAAATTCCGCTGAGGTCCACTTTGCTTTTCATCCTTTTGGAGTGGATAAAATAAGTCAATGTAATTAGCTTATCTTCTCCCTTCCAAATGAAAAAAAAGAGGCATCGGAGGGGTGATGCATACCCTGCACGCACATTAATTTTTTTGCAAGTTGTAGTGTAGCTTACAATACGTTGCTTACCCATGCTTTATAAAACTGATTTTTTTTTTTCTAAGTTTGACCATTATAGGCCTTTATACTCCGGTGAAATTAAGAAATCAACTCGTAAATAAACGAAACCCTCGAATCCATCACTGTACGCACACACACACACAAAGTTGCATATCTATGTATATATTTATGTATGCATGTATGTATGTACCCACAAATGTCTAATGTCTACGCGCATAGGTACACCAAGGTCAATACACACGCAGACGCAGGTCGATTCATATGAAAAAGAAAGTGAACAAAATAAAATGGCTATAGAAAATATTGCATAGAATTTAAGTGTTTTCAATGTTTTTCAATGATGGTAGGTGAATCAAACGTACTCTAGTTCGTTGTAGAATATAAATAATATGACCACTTGCTTGTCGGGAAATTTGTAGATTCGATTTCTTTTTTTTTTTTTTTTCTTTTTTTCTTTTTTTAAGTATCACCATTATATGTATTTATACTCCGGTGAAATTAAGAAATTAACTCGTAAATAAACGAAACCCTCGAATCCATCACTATATACACACACGTGCGGATACGCGCATACACACACACAGAGTCGCATGTCTATGTATGTATTTATGTATGTACCCACACCTGTTTACGTGCATAGGTACGAGGGTCGATTCATATAAAAAGAAAGTGAACAAAATAAAATACTTATAGAAAATATTGCATAGAATTTGAGAAGTGATTCACCACTATAAGTATTTATACTCCGGTGGAATTAAGAAATCATCTCGTAAATAAACGAAACCCACGATTCAACACTGTACACATACACACAATCACACATACACACACACACACACACACACGCACGCACAGAGTTATATATCCATGTATTTATATATGTTTGAAGATAATCAAACGACAATGTAACATTTCCATGCATCCCTTTCGCTTATAACATTATCTGGGAAATATAATAATACGGCTCTAGTTGTTTTAAGACGAAAAGAAACATCTACTCGGTTCTCAAGCTAATTTTTTTACCTTAATTATGGAAGAGAATATTTTTTATTACTTTGGACACATTAAAATGAATGACATTTTTCATTTATTTTTTCAACATGAATATTTATTTTATTTTAACATTTTAAATAAATTCAGAAATTTATTTTTTTTTTTTCCTTCAAGTTTATAAAAACATCTTACTGAAAAAGTAAGGACACTTTTGGTGATCATATTTCTGCCAAATTTGGTGAAAATCCGTTCAGCCGTTTTCCAGTAAATTTTGCAAACATACAGACAAACAGACAAAGACGAGTGGCTACAATATCCTGCTTTCGCTTACGCGCGTAGGGTAATTATATAAGGCGCTGAGGTAGCGGAATCTTTAGCACACCTGACAAGATTCTTAGCGGTATTTTATCTGTGTTTATGTTCTGAGCTCAAATCCTGCTGACGTCAACTTTACCTTTCATCTTTCGAGGTGGATAAAATAAGTCCCGGTTTATATATAATGAATCACTTTGATACCCGCTTGGATTATATATCTCCATCAACCAAAATGAAATTTTGAAAACTTTGGAAACTTGACTATATATATACATACATATATATATATATATATATATATATATATATATATATATATATATATATATATATATATATATATATATATATATATATATATATATATATATATATATATATATATAATATTTATATAAATAAGGATAAGATCGATATTTAAAATATTGATTTTATCAAGTGGCCAGCATGGGAATAAAAACCATCAAAGGTAATAATTATTTAAAATTATTTAAAATTATAATACAGGGTATCTAAGAGATACCGCCACGCTGAAAAATAGCAGTCAAATCCTGACTTTAAACCACAATAGATGTCCACATAGCACAGGGAGCGAAAACGAAGACAAAATAAACCAGTAAAAATAATAAGATAATTCCAGATCCCGGATTTCTGGCTTTGCAAAAATAATGCTTTGCCTTCATCGGTGGAATATACTCAAGTACATAAATACAAATACATGTATATAAACAGTATACTTACATATACAGAAACGTTAGCACGCCGGGCGAAATGCTTAGCGGTATTTCGTCTGCCGTTACGTTCTGAGTTCAAATTCCGCCGAGGTCGACTTTGCCTTTCATCCTTTCGGGGTCGATTAAATAAGTACCAGTTACGCACTGGGGTCGATATAATCGACTTAATCTGTTTGTCTGTCCTTGTTTGTCCCCTCTGTGTGTAGCCCCTTGTGAGCAGTAAAGAAATAAGAATTGTCAGCGAGTGAGAGAAAATGCATTGAATACTGTAGATAGTCCGAGACCTGACAAATAGACACGGGCATTGCTAAATGGTTAAGAAGATTGTTTTGCAATCATAATGTTCGGGGTTCAATTTTACTGCGTGATATCTTGAGTAACTGTCTTTTATTATAACCTCGAGTCGGCACAAGCTTTGTCAGTGAAATGGGGTTGATGGAAACTGTTCGGAAGCCCATAAGATGAAATATACTTGTAATTCAAAAAGTCAATCTTTTCACACATTCTTTGATACTGATTACGTTGAACGTACTCCATGATTGTGGAATGCTCGGCCGTTTTCACACGAAATCCAATAACTTAACCGTTCCGCTGATCGAACAGTTGGAACATTTATCGTTGAAACCAGTAAAGATCCAGAGATTCATGCATCTGTGTATACACACACTCTATCTCAGACATACACACACTCTATCTCAGACATACACTCTCTCTCTCTCTCTCTCTCTCTCTCTCTCTCTCTCTCACACACACACACACACATACAGAGAGTTCGTTAATCAGTGTCTAAAATTAAGATACCCTATATTGACACTAAGCCACAAAATATCTAGTGGCAGGATGTGTAATTAATTTAATCAACACCAGTAATTTACTGATAATTATCTTGTCTCTCCTGCTCGCAACAAAGTTAATTAACAGTAAAATACCAAAGAATGAAAAAATCAAGACGCATACCTGGCAAGATCTGAACCCAAAACTCTAAAATATGGTGTAACCTAATACTGGTTAAGGAATTTCGTCCGTCACGCTAACAAACGATTCTGTTCTTCATTACCTTTTATAGTTCTTCGAAAAACGAATCCACAACCATCACTACCGCCATCATATTAACTATTTTTTAATTGTTTATTAATATTATTATACATGGTATGAGGTGGAGGGCGGGGAATTATGTTCAGAAAGAAGGCAAGCCTATATTTGTTCCTTTTAACACTAAGGAGGAAATAAAGCTATTTTTGGATTTCTTTTGTTTATATTTGGTATTCTTTACTTTCTTCCTTTATTTTACCAGAAAAAAAAATTATTTATGAAAACAATTCGGGAGCATATAATATCTCAGAAAGCGGTAAAATTGTTTACGATTCAAAAATAGAACATGATGGCTAAGGCTGAGGATTTAATAATAAGTTAACAAACCACTGAATGTGAAAGAGAAGAAATTAGAATCGCGTTGTTTGTTTTTGTTTGGTTTTATTTTTTTTCGTTTTGTTTTGTTTCCCTATGAACAATGTAAATAGAAATACAAAGCGCTCTATAAAATCATTTTCTAAAAATCAATTGTATGGCATGTGATTATCTGACAAGAAAGGCATTCTAATCCCACCCTCACTCCAACCCACAAGCGCTATTAACCGACAATTGCAAAGTGATAGAGGATAAAGAAAACTACAAAGAAAAAGAAGGGTAAACTCGGCGATGACTGAGAAACCCAGAACTCAAAGCTGAAAATTAAGGATTTTAGAAAAAGGGGGAACATGACATGAACAAAGCTTTGCCATCAGAAAATATTAAAAACAAACATAATTGCAGAATAGGTGGAAGGGACCAGCAAGAAACAGTCAATCACATTGCCTGCTTCCTATCCAGAAAGCAATTACTCTTTTATTACTAGGAAGCAATTCTACATGGCATCATTACCTTCTCCTACCAACGCGAACTGCCATCAAAAGATAATGGTGCAACTGCGCACTGGATATTAGAAGAAATATCTCTTGAAAAATAATGTTTGTTGGTATTTTGACAGCAAAATGCAATTGTTATCAAGCAGTTTCCATCTGATGTGTCGTCTATGTGCTTTTCTGTTCGTTTTTGTTTTTGTTTTTGTATTATTTTGTTTTTCTGTTTTGCTAAGAGTAGCGAAGAGGCACCTTAATTCTGAAACAGGTTAAAATAGCAACAAAACAAAAAATATATATCTTTCAACAATCCCATTCAATTAACAAACAACTGAGAGGGAGTTTGTTTTTGCCTCCTTTTGTAACAAAATGGTAATTATCTTTCGTAAAGGGGTGGGGGGAATAATAAAAAACAATATCTTCTTATTAATAATTTTTATGTTTCGTATTTTTAGCTAATGGCTCGCAGAAAACAAATTACTTTCCTTTTAAGGATTTGTCTGAAGATCCACATTTCTCTGCTAACCTTATTTATTTTATTTCTTCCCCGCTTGTTTTAAAATTCTGTTTTCGGCAACAAAGTCTCTTTGAGTCAATTTCTTAATTAAAAAAAAATGTTTTCATTTCTCCGTTTTTTTTTAACAGGTTTTATTTTCATATTTCATTGTTTTCTTTATTTTTTGTTGTTGCTGGGGATTTTTGTTACATTTTAATTATGAATAACATTTCAAAATATTTTAATTTTATTTTTGTCTTCACTTGTTATTTTAAAATAATTTTCTCAAGTGTTCCGATAATATTTATCATACAATCAACTAATACCCGCTGAAGGCGGTGCCCCCTTCATGGCACCAATCTAAGGACTAGAACCAGTAAAAATAATTATACGAATGTTTCGATGTAGTTTTGTTTTTAAATTCAATGTTATTTTAATTACAATATCATAATCAATGACATACCACATCATTGAAAACTTTTATTTTGTCTTTCTTTTGTTTTGGGTTTCTGTTTTTTTTTTGTTGTTTTTTTTTTACTTTTTATGTCATATTTTTGAAGAATTCTTTGTATTTCTACTTGAAACTTTCAAAGAAAAAGCAATTTCGTTCTAATTTATCTCTTCTATTGAAGTTTCTATAGTATTTATCATCAAACATTGAGAGGGGTGGTCGGATGAAATAATAATAATAATAATCCTTTCTATTATAGGCACAAGGCCAATGATAATAAGACAATAATAATAATGATATAACAATAACAATAATAATGGTTTCAAAAATTTTGCCACAATGGCAACAATTTTGGGGGAGGGGATGTGTCGATTACATCGACCCCAGTGTTCAACTGGTACTTACTTTATCGACCCTGAAATGATGAAAGACAAAGTCGACCTCGGCGGAATTTAAACTCAGAACGTAGCGACAGGCGAAATACTGCTAAGCATTTCGTCCAGCGCGATAACGATTCTGCCAGCTCACTACCTTAATAATAATAATAATAATAATAATAATGATGATGATGATGATAATAATAATAATATAGGCACAGAGCCTTAAAGGTTGGGAACAGAAGCAGTCGATTATTGACTGGTTCTGAATTTGAACTCAGAAGATTTTGGGGTAGGGGATGTGTCGATTACATCGACCCCAGTGTTCAACTGGTACTTACTTTATCGACCCTGAAATGATGAAAGACAAAGTCGACCTCGGCGGAATTTAAACTCAGAACGTAGCGACAGGCGAAATACTGCTAAGCATTTTGCCCGGCTTGCTAACGATTCTGCTCGCTCCCTTAATAATAATAATAATAATAATAATAATAATAATTTCTTCATTTGCCATTAGGGCGACAGATGACGTGACAATAGAAAGACAGACATAAAATGTGGGAATTTACATACAATGAAATAATTAGAGAGAAAATGAAAAGTAAAAAAAGTATACACGTACACAATAAAACAAAGAAAGGGATTATATATAGTATACATCAGTAAAAGAAAAAAAAGAGGGTGATAGTAATGTGGGTCACCTGATACAAGAGGGCCTTTAAAGGCAATCGAGGAACCCCGCAAGTTCCCGCTCCAGTTCCAGTCCTCTGACTCACAGGCCTATACTTTAAGCGATGCGATCCTCTCTTGCCATTGTTGCCTCTTTCACTTACCTTTCAATAAATTCGCTTGAGGACAGCACATCCCTCCTCGACCTTACTTTTCTTTTCAAGTGAAACTTGAAAAAGATGATGCGGGCTCTACCAAAGAGGAATGTATCTGTTTTTATGTCGTTCAGCCTTCTTCACCAGACGACTTCTTTTGCAATAGCCACCAGCTAGAGATCCGTCCCACACGCGACAGCAGCTGTTCGACAGAACTCCACAAGTCAGCAATGCCCAGACACTCAAAAAAGTTTCGTTACTCTGCACGCATCTCGAACAACTCCTTCTGACTGCATATCCATGCCAGTAGAGTTTATCTCGAACCGGTAGTGCCTCTCAGTAGCACTGCCAGGCCAAGGACATCTGGAAATTATCAGTAGTACACCCAATCGGAAAGTCCTTCGGAACTGACTAGCCAGTTCACTTTTGTCAACCCCACCCTCAAAGTCTCCCCGAAAACGTCATCACACTTCCCTGACACTAATCCTCTATACATTACTAAAGTGAAACATCCACCAATCACATTGCCCGATTTATAGAGGACTGTGACCGCCTGGCGACACTCTAGAAGCCAAGCACCCAGTCTTGATCTTTCATTTACTAAGGTCTACAGTTCCGTCAAGGAGACGAGCTACGGAAAGACGTATCACACGAACGGTGCCCACACACGATTACATCTAGGAATCGTTGCAGGTGGCGCAGCCTAAGAGCGCTCTGTGCATTAGCAGCAATAGCATGCTGTAGCTGCCATGCAGTGAACGCTAACAACACATTGACTGCATGACCATTGGAATTCGTCCCTTCCACAAGAAGCTAAATAATATATGCTCCAAACTGATCAAGACGTTGTTGTGGCAAGGCACGACGGTTAGGCGATAGATGATGATGTAAGCATTCGCCACTTCTGACCGCCCTTTCAAGTACAGCTTCCTTTCTATCCATTTATGGGTAACACTAGCCGCCTTTTTGTCATTTAGTCCCAGTTCTTAGCCACCTGGAGGTCGAGATTGAACGAGATCCCAAGCAGTTTAACGGGTCTGTTAGTCCAGCATCAAACAACGGCGTCCGACGGCATAGACCTGCCTCTCAGGATCCCAACTGCAAGCCTACCAACTTGTCTGCGTTGGTTTTGACTCCTGCCACTGACTCGTATTCCTTTATAATGATACAAACTGCCTTCACTTCAGGAGGGGCGAGTGCAAACTTCCCTGGCGAACCGAGCGTGTGATACGAAATGGTTCCTTTTATTTTGACTACTAAGCAGGTGCCGCTGTGTATTACAGCGACTCTGAAAACGGGTCCGAAGCCGGCCAATTCCAGGACGGCTTCCAAGTAACGATGGTCGACCCCTATCGAATGCTTTAGACTGATCCAACTTGATCAGGACCCCACTGAAACCAACTTTTGTCCTAGCCCTCTCAGTGATGTTTCACATAAAATGTAGGTTGTCATGGATAGTCCTGTTCTGGATAGCGCATGTTTGCGCTCGCCCAGCCAGGCTCCGAGGACAAGCGCCAACATTTTCACGGACACCAATGCCAAAATTTTAAACACCGTGTATAGCAGAGTTATCAGCGGAAAATTACCTAGCACATTCCCTTCGTAAGCGACTTTCTTCAGCGGTGTTACCATTCCTTGGTTAACAACACTAAGAATTCACCTGTTCTGCTTTCAGTTACGGTAAATGTCTACCAAGAGGGGCCACCGCACAAGTCTGGCATGAACTCGAGAATTCATTGTACAGACTATCAAAACCGGGCGATTTGCAATGATTAAGCGACTGCGATTTAAGCGACTGTTATTGACTTTTCGCAAAAGCTCACGCCCACTTCCGAGAGCTGTGGCAGGCTGTCTAGGTACGAACTACACTCCACTACCGTCACCGACGCATCATCCTCCCCAAACAATCGTGCGAAGTGCTGCTGGGAAGTCGCACACATCTGTTCGGAACCGAGAAGTATGCGCCCGTCTCGGCCTGTCAAAGACCTGATCGTAGTTTTGTTGCCTCATCTTGTCTCCATCGTTCGAGTCCATCGGATGACTTTAGTTCCTTCGTGTTTAAGCGCACGGGCCTTAGCTTTTGCAACACAGATTTCGTGTTTTGCCTCAAGGAAATGGTCAAGGGCCATTCTCGCCGCTGGCACGTCGATCACGATACTTTTACCAATCGTCTCTTCTAAGTTACTAACTAGTTCTCCTTCGAATATATTTCTTTGTTTTTCCAGTTCTTTGCTAAACGCTATTGATTCTATTCTAATCGCCCTCTTCAGGGTGATCCACCACCAGTTTTTGACGATTACCTTCGTCAACTGCCACTTAGCTAGTTCACTAATCCGATGCCTATACGCTTTGCATACCAGTAAGAACTTCCGGTAACCTGGTCCCTGTCTACGAGTCCTATCTATATTCGACAAAGCAGATCGTAAATATGTCGTCCGTGTAGCCGGCTAATTTGAACTGTCGACAACCTACACAACCCTATCCGCTGACCTAACAAATACTCTAGATACGATCTGGATGATCCACTGATGTTGCTCCATGTCCACACTGGAAGTTTCTGAGCAGGTTTTCGAAGCTTTTGCACCTCTTACTACAATGTGTTAGTCTCTACTACAGTGTGCGTCCAGTCCCCTACTAGTACTATAGAGCGAAATATTCCCAAGAATTCTTTAAACGTCTGAAGAAGTCTGGCCTTCCAGCACTGTCGGGACATAACGGTCACCAGTCTAAAGGCGCCACTTTCTCTGCCGCTCACCTATAGGACCACCAATTTACCATCCGGGTCGAAGAAGACTGCCAGCAGTGCAACCCCGCCGCCCGATTCTGAGCTACACCTGACTTCGCTCATCATCTTATAAAGGATGATCGATAAAGTAACTACCAATCGTAGAATCATAGGCTGAAACCTGTGGAATTTAGCTTTACCTTTTCTTTACATAGTTTAGATCTTCTTACACTAATGTAAAGCAATCATTTCAAGCATAGACACAAAATCTGAAATTTGTGGGAGGGTTTTAATTTATACAATCGGCTCTGATGCTTCACTCATACTATATTGTATCGGCTGCAAAAGGATGAAAGATAAAGCTGGCCTCGGTGGACTTGAACTCAGAATGTAAAGAGCTGAAAAAAATATTGCCAAGCATTCTGTCTGATGCTCTAACAACTCTACCAATTTGTTACCCATCTATTTATTGGTTCAGAGGCGCAATGGCCCAGTGGCTAGGGCAGCGGACTCGCGGTCATAAGATCGGGGTTTCGATTCCCGGACCGGGCGTTGTGAGTGTTTATTGAGCGAAAACACCTAAAGCTCCACGAGGCTCCGGCAGGGAATGGTGGCGAACCCTGCTGTACTCTTTCACCACAACTTTCTCTTACTTCCTGTTTCTATTGTGCCTGTAATTCAATGGGTCAGCCTTGTCACACTGTGTCACGCTAAATATCCCCGAGAACTATGTTAAGGGTACACGTGTCTGTGGAGTGCTCAGCCACTTGCACGTTAATTTCACGAGCAGGCTGTTCCTTTGATCGGATCAACTGGAACCCTAGACGTCGTAAGCGGCGGAGTGCCAACAATACAATTTATTGGTTCCAAATTTTGCCACAAGGCCAGCAGTTCAGAGGAAGAAGTAAATTGATTACATTGACTCCAGTGCTCAACTAGTACTTTTCTATCTCGAAAGGATGAAAGGTAAAGTTGACCTCAGCAGAATTTGAACTCAGAACGCAAAGACGGACAAACTGCTGCTAAGAATATTATATGGTGTGCTATCGATTCTGCCAGCTTGCCGCCTTTAAAAGGATAAAAGGCAAAATCAGCCTCGTCACAATTTGAACTCTGAACGTAAAGACGGACAAAAGCATTGTGTACGTCATGCTAACGATTCTGCCAGCTTTCTGCCCCTAAAAAAAGATGAAGGGCAAAGTCGACCTCGGTAGAACTTGAAGTCAGAACGGGCGAAATACAGCTAAGCCCTGTACGACGTGCTAACGATTCTTAATATCCGTCTACTTATTAACGCTTTCTGTTTTAACCACAAGGCTAGCATTGCTGAGGAGAAGGGGCTAGTTGATACAGTGGATCTCAGTACTTCACTGGTACATTATTTTATCGACTGCGAAGTGATGAAAGGTAAAGTTGGCTTCAGTGAGATTTGAACTCAGAGACTAAAGTGTCAGAACAAGCACATTTTTTCCCAATTTTCTCGAATATTCTCTCAGCTCATCATCTTGTAATAATGATTTCTGACTTAGGCTCGAAAACAAAGAAATTTTAAGAGGAGGGGACTAGCCAATAGCATCGACTCCGATAAACGCTGATACTTCGATAACGGAGAAATCAAAGGCAAACTTGACCTCAGCAGGATTTGAACTCGAAATTGAACTCATACTTGGAACAAATGTCGCTAAGCTCTAGCGATTCTGCCAATCCACTGACCTTCTTTTACCGATTTATGACAACACGTCAATAACAGCAACCACAAAAACAGCAGCAGTAGCAGCAGCAGCAACAATGGCAGCAAGAACAGCAGTAAAATATATTTAGTTATACATTGAAATCGGCGATACTAAATTTATTTGACTGCTGTAATTGCTGCTGCTCTTGTTGCTGTGCTGTTGATGCTGTTGGTGCTGCTGCTTCTGTTCTTGCTGCAGTTGTTATTTTTGTTGCTTCTGCTGTTTTTGTTGTTGTTGTTGCTGCTGTTGTTATTGTTGTTGTTGTTGTTGTTGCTGTTGTTGGTGCTGCTACTACTGTTGTTTCTGTTGTTGCTTTTGTTGCTTCCGCTGCTGCTGTTGCTGCTGGTGCTGGGGGTAGCGGTGGTGGTAGTGGCGGTATTGGTAGTCTTGCTATTGTTGTTGTTGTTGTTGTTGTTGTTGTTACTGTTTAGCTATTGGTCAACCCTAATGAATCAGATATAAAATATGGTCAAAATCTTCATCATCTTGCCTTTTAATTCCAACTAGAATTACATTATCTAATCCGTTTCTTCTTTAAAGATGGTGAGTGTATGATTTGAGAGAGATTTGGCTACTATTTCTTGTAGGTCGAGCAACCACATAGAGGTTCTCACGTTGGTACATGGTCCCTCGTTTGCAAGCATATACATACGTGTGTGTGTATGTGTGTCTGTGTGTGTGGTGTATGCATGTATGTATGCATGTATGTACGTATTATGTATGCATCCATGTATGCATGTATGCATGCATATATGTATGTACGTACGTATGTACGCATGTATGCATGCATGCGTGTATGTATGCATGTATGTATTGCTGCTGTTGCTGATAATGCCACACTTGCTATTGCAGCTATTTCTGTTATTGCTGCATCTAATGCTGTTGTGAATGCTGCTGTTGCTGTTACAGCTAAAACTGCTGCTGCTACTGCTGATGCTGTTTCAACGGCTGCAATTGCTGCTACAGCTGCTGCGGCTCGTATTTCTACCTCTGCTGCAGCTGTTGATGCTACTGCTGCTGCTGATTTCGTTATTGCTGTTATAGTTGCCGCTACTGCTGCTGTTGCTCTTGCTATTGTTGCTACTGTTGTTGCTAATGTTGCTGCAACTACTGATGTCGGTGCTAATTTCGTGCTACTGTTGGTACTAGTGTTGCAGTCGGTGTTGAATATGTTGTTGCTGCAGCTTATGTTGGCCAATCCTGTACGTGTCAAATTATACGAGTCCAAAGCCTTATCATTAGACGAGTTCAAAGCCTACTGTTATTGTTTAATTCCAAAAGAAACCCTAATCTAGTAGATCTATCATTAAACGCGTTACAACCATGACTCTCTCGTCTTTTATTTATGGTACATCTCTGACAAGTGTGTCCTTTGATTTCTAAAAACAAGCGTTAGAGTGTAATTTCAGGTGGATTTTAGGGCGGAAAGCTGCCAGGATCGTTAGCAAACCGGGGAAAACGCTTAGTGGCATTTCGTCTGTCATTACGTTCTGAATTCAAATTCCGCCGAGGTCGACTTTGCTTTTCATTCTTTCAAGTTTGATAAAATAAGCACCAGTTGAACATTGGTGTCAATGCAATCGACATCTCCTCCCAGCTTTACAATTGCTGGCCTTGTGGCAAAATTTGATGCCATTATTTAAACTATGTGGAGGCGCAATGGCCAAGTGGTTAGGGCAGCGGACTCGCGGTCATAGGATCACGGTTTCGATTCCCAGACCGGGCGTTGTAAGTGTTTATTGAGAGAAAACACCTAAAGTTCCACGAGGCTCCAGCAGGGGGTGGTGGCGAACCCTGCTGTACTCTTTCACCACAACTTTCTCTCACTCTTACTTCCTGTTTCTGTTGTGCCTGTAATTCAAAGGGTCAGCCTTGTCACACTGTGTCACGCTAAATATCCCCGAGAACTACGTTAAGGGTACACGTGTCTGTGGAGTGCTCAGCCACTTGCACGTTAATTTCACGAGCAGGCTGTTCCTTTGATCGGATCAACTGGAACCCTCGACGTCGTAAGCCACGGAGTGCCAGCAACAACAATTAAAACTATATAGGGCGGTGAGTAAGCAGAATCGTTAGCACACCTGACAAAATGCTTAGTAGCATTTCGTCTGCCTTTAGGTTCTGGGTACAAATTCCTCCGACTTGTAATCGACTTTTCCCCTCCTGAAAATTGCTGCACTTGTGCCAAAATTTAAAACCAGTTTCAGGTAGATTTGGCTGCTATTTCTAGCAACACAAGCTATTAACTAGAGACTGCTTCATTGGTTCGTCAAGTTGTTATATATTTTATGCTGTAAGTCGTATTTCAAATAGATTTGGTTGGCTTAAAAACAAAAAAATTGCAACGTGTTGCATGCGTTTCCGAATATTTGCGCGTATGTGCGTACGTATGTGTCTGTGTGACTGTGTATGTAATGATGTAATTATTTCTTTGTGTGTGGGGAGGAGGGCGCGCGCAAGTATAAATGTGTATGTGTTCGTGAGTGTACGTTATGTAGGACTAGCTATATAATTATTTCACTTTCTATGTGTGTGTGTGTGTGTGTGTGTGTGTGTGTGTGTGTGTGTGTGTGTGTGTGTGTGTGTGTACGTATGGCTTTGTATTTATATAATTATTTCACCTTCTTTATGTGTGTTAGTGCGCGGAAACATAGCCGAATGTAATCAGGAGATTTTGATTTCGAATCCAACAACTTAATTCCTTCTGAGTAAAGATGGGTAGGCAAAAATATTTGGGGAAATCCAGTCGAGTTGGCTGTATCAGGATTTCTGATGCCATCTTTGATACTCATGGTGCTGGTCTGATTCTGACAGAAAATGTATTAAAGGAACAACGAGTCGGTGGAAAACTCTAATCTTAAAACCTGAATTCCTAATGGAGCGGTAGAGGCACCACAGTGACATATTTTGCTTCTTGGGCATCTAATTCTGGTAGAGAGCATTACTCTCCAGGTTTGATCACAGCCGACGTCTTCTAAATAAGAGAAAAAGAGAAGGGAGAATACGAAGAACAGAAACAACCAACCCCCATCACCACTCCCAGTTCTAGTACTTTATTTACAGACCCTGAAAGGTTGAAAAACAAAGCTTAGCTCCTTGGTAGAAATTGAACTCGGAGCGTAGAGATCCGGGACGAATACCGTAAAGCATTTTCCAGCCGACATTCTGGCAACTCTACCTAGACTTGCCAACAATAATTGTTTCAAATTTTGGCATAAGACCAGCAGTTTGGGGAGAAAAGAAGTCATCATATCACCACCAGTATTTGACTGGTACTTTATTTTATCAATCCTCGAAAGGTTGAAATACAAAATTAACGTCAGCGAGATTTGATCGCAGAACGTAAAGAGCCGAGAGAAACGCCGCTAAGTCTTTTGTGCGACGCGTTAACGATTCTCTTAGCTCGCTGCTTCAAAACTATAATAATTTCTAATTTTCCTTCTTCTATACGCACATGGTCTGAAGTTTTGTGAGAGAGGGCTAGTCGATTATATCGACCCTAATGCTTTACAGATACTTATTTTATCGACCCCGTGAGAATGAAAGGCAATGTCAACCTCGGTGGAATTTGAGCCCAGAATATAAAAACGAGCGAAATGCCGCTAAGCATTTTGTTCGGTGCGGTAATTACTCTGTGAGCTTGCCACCTTAACGCTTAATGCTTTCAAATTTTGACACGGGTCCAGCAGTTTTGGAGGAGAGGGGGAGGTCATGAGAGGTTGCTGAAAAGTTCCTGGATTTAAGGGTATCGTGAAAGGCCTAGTTGGAGACCCAACCTACCGAGTTCTTTTACAGGGCTTGGAAAAACTGAAGGACCGCTGCAATAAGTGTGTGAATCTGAGAGGAGGAATATGTCGAATAAATTCATAATTACATGATCCTCTTGTATTTTCTTTTACCCAAAGCCAGGAACTTTTTAGCACGCCCTCGTACATCGACGCCAGTGTTGAACTGCCACTTATTTCGTAGAAGCCGAAAGGGTGAACGGCAAAGTTAACCTCTGTCGGATTTGAGTGCAATGTAAAAGGACAAGTGAAATGTTGCTATGCATTATATCCAACGCGCTAACGATTCTGCTTGTTCGCCGCTTTAAATCTTACAACTATAATACAACGAGAAGGTAATTCTGTTGGTTCCAGTAACAAGAACGCTCATCGTCGAAACCGGCCAAGGACCATTTTACTTTTATAAAATTCTTGAAAATTTTACCATCACCAAGTATTTGATTTAACTATAATCACAATGTTGGACAATGTCTTGAGCATTTTTCTTTTTAGTTTTTCTTTTTTCTTCTTTTACTAATTTCTCACTTACTACACTTTAATCATTTTCAACTACGATGGAATTTTTATGTCATATGAGAGGAGCAAAATCTAATTTAGGTTACGCATAACATGGTGTTTTGTGGGGTGGTTTCCTTCTTCTTTTCAAAATCTGATTTATTTTCTTCTTGATATCTCATTCCGCTGTAAATAAAGATAAGGTGGTCATTTGCTAGAATTGTCAAGTGCTGTATGCTTCTCTCTCTCTCTCTCTCTAGTATAACCAGCCGAAATTGCAAAGATAATCTCGAACTCGACTGAGGAAAGAAAACTCCGAATAACCTGTCCTTGTTTTCTTTGTATCGTCTATCTGGATGTTTTGTTGTCCCTTTCTTGTATCACCTAACTGTCTGGATGTTTTGCGTTCTTGTCCCATTTTGTATTTTTATATCTATATATATATAGTGGCGTACGTACACTTTGGTCTCTTATATGTAAGTATATATTTATCTAAATCTTGTACGATTCAATTCTCTTATTCTTTCCTTCGTTCTATCAGCCCTTTCACGCTTATTTCGTTCATTCCACTTTTCGTTCTTTCGTTCCCCCTTTCTCACATTTCCTTGCCTCCTCTTCATGCTCACTTTCCCTCCTCTTTTCACTTCACAGTGTCCCTGTCATTTTTTCTCGCTCCTTCTTATTTCTTTTGTACCTCTGCCTCTACCTTTCTCTCTTCTCTCCCCCACGTGACCGGTGTTCGGCCAAGCCTCACCTTTCTTCTTGGTTCGGCCGTTGTCCGTGCAACATCTATATTCTTCCCTGTTCCTGTGAAATCTTGTATCCCTGACGTAAGGCTTTACTTTCACGCACGCCAGCTTAATTTAAATCGTCCTTAGTCGAAAGACACCTGTTGTTATGTCCTGTTATTTGTATTTGTGTAACTTTCTCCGTTTTTTTTTTTTGTCCTTGCTTTCGTATACATTCGCTGCTTTCTTCCAAAGAATCTAATGCACTTAACTTAGTTTTTCCTTGGGGTTGGCCAGATTGGAGCAAGCTCGAGTATAACCAGCCGAAATTGCAAAGATAATCTCGAACTCGACTGAGGAAAGAAAACACCGAATGAGCCGTCCTTGTTTTCTTTGTATTGTCTATCTGGATGTTTTGTTGTCCCTTTCTTGTATCACCTAACTGTCTGAATGTTTTGCGTTCTTGTCCCATTTTGTATATATATATATATATATATATATATATATATATATATATATATATATATATATATATATATATATATATATACACACCTCTGGTTAAGTTTGTTTCGACTTACGTCATTTCCGAAGATACGTCGGTCTTTCTAAAATATTAGATAAATATTAAATACAGTATTAATTTACGTCGCCTGGTAAAACAGCAATAACGTTCATACCATACTGTACTGTTAGTTGTATCGATTGGTTACGTTCGTATTCGTCTCCGGGAAATAAATAAAAAAGTTATATAAACTGTATAGCACATTACAATTAATGTTAAAATACAGTAAGCACCATTGATCGCGAGCATTGTCATTTTATATTAAAGAAAATGTAAGAGGGTCTTTTTCTCATTTAGATAAATGTCCTACTTTATTTGAGGAAATGGATCCCAATGCACAACGTTTTGTAAAAATATTGGGGACTTGTCAAGATTCTATTGCACCTTATTACCTAATCCTTGAAGAGGAGAAGAAAAAGACAATTCAAGGAACTTTAGACAAGTTCGTACAACGATCTACACCATCACAAACAGGAGTCAGCTGACGATCCCCAACCATCGACATCTAGTGTGCAATCTCCTCCTCCTACTACACCAGCTTTAGCGAGTAACACCGACGTCAGCCATCAGGTAGGCAACAGTACAGTATTTGAAATCATTCCTTTCTGATATAAAAGCAGTCTAGGCATGCCTAACAATTTACTGAATTCGTTGGCTAATATAAAAACAACTTAGGCTAGCCTAGGTTTTAATTATTACATGTGTACACATTTAAATAATAGCTATTTCGACTTAAGACGTTTTTCGACTCAACTCATGTCCTTTGGAACCAATTAATGACGTAGGATGAGGTATGATTGTATGTGTGTGTATATATATATATATATATAGTTGAAACTTACAGAAAAACAAAAGACGCAGACAGGTGTATGAAACAACAAACTGGTATATTTGTTTCACGCTCGGGAAAGTGAGAATGTCTTTTACGTTTCGAGCCTACGCTCTTCAACAGAATGGAATATGAGAAAATATAGAGAGAGAATTTTAAAACTTGTGTATATACACATATATACATAAATTTAAGAATGGGTGGTATTATTAAAATATCATCACGAGTGGCAATCGAATTATCAGCCGTATAGGCAAATTAATAAAATATATACATACATTATAAGATATGTACTTGTATATATATATATATATATATATACAAGGGCAGTACATGAGCACCTACATCACTAAAAATGAAAGTCAAAAATACTTTTGTGCCATAGGATAGTCACAAATCTACTACAGGCTTGGTAGGTGCTCATGTAGTACCCTCGTGTGTGTGTACATATATATATAAGTACATATCTTATAACGTATCTTATACTGTATATATATATATTTTATTAATTTGCATGTACGAGTGATAATTCGCTTGCCACTCGTGAGGATATTTTAATAATACCATCCCTTCATATATTCATTTATAATTTCGCGCATATCATTTGTTTATATAGTGTTTGGCCATTCAAACGAATTTTTGTGAGCATGGTGGGGGGAAATTTTAGTAGTTAGCTGGCAAACTTTGACTGAAGAGGAATAGGAACCTATTTGGCACTAATTTCGAAACCAGTATTAAGTTGACCAGTATTACTTGTGCTGACCTAGCAGAGGTAAGACGTTTTTAATGTTCACTGAAATTTTCCCCTACCATGTCTGTAGTAGATTATGACTTTTCTGTGGCACAGAAGTATTTTTTACTTCTATTTTTAGCGATATAGGTGCTCATGTAGTGCCCCCGTGTATATATATATATATATATATATATATATATATATATATATATATATATATATAATTATGTGTATTTCTTCTATCTTAATGAATAAAAATTCTTCTGGTAGAATAAATGGATTAATAGAAACCAATGTAGCAAAGAACACAAAATAACTGTGGTTTAGTTCCTGTTTTTAAGGCAGGAACTCCTTGAAATTTTGGGTATTTGAGTATATTTAAGAATTTAAGTTATATATATATACATATCTTATAATGTGTGTATGTATTTTATTAATTTACATATATATATATATATATATATATATATATATATATATATATATATATATATACCTATACATATATTATAATAGCTTGCAGCATTTGTCCTGACACTGCGCTCTAAGTTAAGTTCAAATTCCGCCGAGTTCTTCCTTGCCGCTCATCACTCTGGGGTCGATTTATGAAGAACCAGTCCAGTGCTAGAGGCGATTCTTCTCTCTCTCTCTCTCTCTCTCTCTCTCTCTCTCTCTCTCTCTCTCTCTCTCCCTCTCTGACCATAATTCACTGCTTTCTGTTCTAGTCTTGTCAATTGTGTCATGCGAGTTCAAGCTTAGAATTACATGTATGTAGAACATTCAGCCATTTATATGTTAACTCCACGAGTAGGAATTCAGTGGGACATATAACTGAATGTTCGTCGTTGAAACTGCTCGATAACCCACCACCTTAATAAAATCATATAAAAGTAAAACTTCAGTTAACATATTTGGGTGGCCTTTTCTTCAGAGGTCGTGGTGGAATTTCAATGTTTGCTACAGATTTATGTAGGCGTGGATCAGAAAATATAGGGAAATAGTATTAATAAAATAATATTAATGAAAGACGTAAGAAAAAAACTACGCTGTATGCGTGTCCGTGTTTGTCCCCCACCATCACTTGACAACCGAAGTTGGTTTGTGTACGTCCCGCAACTTTACGGTTTTGCAAAACTGATCGATAGAATAAGTATCAGGTTTAAGAAAATATAGAGAACCACTGAAATAATATCAATGAAAGACGTAAAAACAAACTACACTGTGTACATATTTGTCCCCCACCACCGCTTGACAGCCCCCGTAACTTAGCGGTTCGGCAAGAGATACCGATAGGAAAAGAATAAGTACTAGGGTCAAGTTGTTCGACTAAAACCCTTCGAGGCGGTGCCTCAGAATGGCCGCAGTCCAGTCAATGAAGCAAGTAAAAGATAGAAGATAAAACTCGATTAGCCACAACGATCCTTTTTTTCTTGACATGCCAAAATTAGCACTCAAGTCATTTACGTTTTAGAGGCCATTCTCACGAAGGTTAAACCAAGACAGGGTTTCAAAAACTTTTAGAATGTCCAGAAAACTTACCATATATCCGTAAATGTAAGTTGAAATGGTTCATTTTCAACCATATATCTATATGTGAACAACTTCTTCTAGAACCACACAGCCCTGTGTTTAACATGAAATTTTTTTATCACTTAAGTCATATCCATTTTTGTCACACACGTCACGCCAAATAAATAGCAATTGTAACGACATTGTAGTCCAGCAAACTCACTGGCATTTTTTTTTTTTTTAATTTCAAGGATAATGTAAATAAACAACATGAGGCTTTTCTGGAGAAATTCATAGGAGATAACTGCTCCTATAAATAAGACGTAATGGAAGTGTACAATTACGTAATAGGCCTCTTGGAGTATAATATCTAAAGTTGAATTGGATAAAAGGATTCTTGTTAGTCCTCTTGTGGTGAATAGGAAGATAAATCCTAATGATCATGACATAGGGGAAAATAATTACTTTATACGTTGTCATGTACGTCACAATTATACAATTTTTCGATCCTCTTCATAAAATTCTATGTACATTCCAAGTAAAAGAAAAACAACTTTTTGTTTAATATTCGCCTGGATAGTCAAACTTTGCTGTGAAAAATGAATCGATACGGTTCCGGTAACTGTTCAAGATTTACAACTTAGATGTTTCATAATCTGTGTCTCTGACTGCCACGTAATTGATGTGAGATTGGTCCGTTAGAGGAACTTGACAACAGCGCTTTTAATCACAATTCTCAACATTCGAGAGCTAAACAAGTAAACTTAACGTTCTGAAACAAATAAACAAGATAATCTTCATATGTCAAAGATCTTACATCTACTTAAATTTCTTTCTTTTGTAACACAATTGGTGTATAATAGCATCACTGTATGCAGGTTTTCAACAGGGCAAATATCTGGTTCATTGAATTTCTGGCGGAGAAAGTGACATGGGATTGTGCGTACCTCAGTACAGAACAAATATTGCAAAGGACTTGGTTTAAAACATACGAGGTTTTTTTTTTCAGTATTTTAGTTGATATTCAGGGAACACACACACAGACACACACACACACACACACACACACATACATACATACATACATACATATGTATGTGTGTGTGTGTGTGTGCGTGCGTGTGTGTATAGATAGAGAGAGAGAGAGAGAGACAGCCAGACAGACAGATAGTACACACACACACACTCACTACACGTGTGTGTGTGTGTGTATGTATTACCAGGACAACACGAATCCTCTTTCTGCAAAACGAGCTAAACTGAGGTAAATCACATTCACAAACACTGCAGGCCCTCATTCCAATCTGGATTGTGGAGTTGTCCCCCTTGACTAGATATTTTGACTTTTTATGAGCAGACTGAATCACAAAAGTTAATAATGTTTCTTCCTCATTAGCATTATAGAGATATTTTATTAAACAATTTTTTCAACTCGCTACATTAAATATGCTACCTGCACCACATTAGTACTATAATTTACATAAATAAATAAATATATATATATATATATATATATATATATATATATATATATATACCATACTAAACCTTTCTCTTTCTCTCTCTTTCTCTGTCTTTCCCTTTCGCTTCTCCCCCTTTCTCTGTCTTTCTCCCTATCTATCTGTCCATCTTACTTTGCATATTTCTCTCTCTCACCTCCTCCCTCACTCTCCCCTCACTCTCTCTCTCTATCTATCTATCTATCTATCTCTAAACAATTGAATAGAAACATCCACACATTTATGAATCTATGGATTCTCTCTCTCTCTCTATCTATCTCTCTCTCTCTCTCTCTCTCTCTCTCTCTCTCTCTCTTTCTGTGTTTGTCTATCTATCTATCTATTTCTATTTACACACATACACACACGCGCTCACACACACAGATATTATGCATGTGCGTTTGTGCGTGTATATTTGCGTGTATGTGTCTACGTCCATGTATACGTATATGGAGAGAGAGATGAGGAGGTCGAGAATTCATAGATGTGTGTGTGTGTGTGTGTGTGTGTGTGTGTGTGTGTGTGTGTGTGTGTGTGTGTGTGTGTGTGTGTGTGTGTGTGTGTTATACGTGCACATTTGAAATTTTTACAGTAATTCTTGCTTTCACTGCTTCGCAATGATGGCTCAAACCGCGATTCGGATAATGTAATACCAGTTTATCTCTCACATAATATATATAAAAGAAAACACACTTCCAAAATTAACGTACAATGACCATTTTAAATTTTGCTGTATCCTCATCAGTGACATTTACGATAACGATAATTTTCTATACACCTTCAGCCGAACATCGGTTCTCTCCCTTAAATTCAAAATGCAGAGCATCAAGTATGGGATTATCTCCCCTGAATAAACACGTCCTGCAGATTTGCGTCACGCTCGAAAATATAATACTTGCCCTTATTTGGTTAAATCTTTTTACATACATAGTTCAAATCCTGTCAAAGTCCATTCTCTCTTTCAAGATACATGGATCTATAAGATAAAATACTCGCACACGCCTACCGTATTCATACATAAGCAAAAACTTAATACTCTGAATGTCTGTCTCACAATTTAGTCATTTCGCACGATGCTAGGAGCCGAAATTTACTTTATTTACTTATATTATATTCTATGCAAAAAGTGCCGTTGGTTATGTTTCTACCGTATCAATTGTTACGTTTTCTTTCTGATTGTAACGATTTGTAACTCAGTGCAGAACAAATACTAAAAAGGACATAGTTCACAAGTGAATGAGTTTTGTTTGTTGTTTTTATTCACGTCCGTATTTGAATCTCATTTGTAGGGTCAATATAATGCCAATAATCAACGCGCACACTGGTTCTATTTCACTTTATTGCCAACGTCATTTCATCGCCATTCGTGATCTCTTCAATGGCTCATACTTCTATGTTTTGGTTCTTGAGAATGTACGTCAGAGACGGGGAGAGAAGGAAAGCACGCATGTGAATGTGTGTGCGTGTGTGGATGCGCATAACTGATATACATATATATATATGTGTGTGTGTGTGTGTGTGTGTGTGTGTGTGTGTGTGTGTGTGTGTGTGTGTGTGTGTATTAGCAAAAGCTATGGTTGCCTTTTCTTTCTTTTTTTTTCTGCATTTATGGGTCTTTCGATGACTGTGCCTCCCAATCTTTGATATACAAATACTTGATTAGTGAGATTAGGTATATTTCTGCATGTGTCCCACTTTTCTCGCTTCTCCGAACACTGACGATTACGTTTCTCTTCTGTGCCTTCAATCTTCCTCTAACATTGAAGTGAGGCCGCCAAAGTAAGTAACGGGTGCGAATGGGGAGGTCTTCCTTTTATGAAAGGTTGATGTTCTTATTATCAATGACGTCTTACAAGTTGTCCATGATGCAGTGAGCCACGGAGAAAATATTTTTTACAACACCTGGAGAATAGGAAATCGCCAACATCAACTTTTGAGAAAGTTGTTATATCGTTAAGTAACAACACGAATCAATGAGTAAGGTTATAAGTGAGCTTTCTACTACTAAAAATAGCAACTAAGTTTCCCTCAAATCCCATTCTAAAATTTTACAAAAATATGACTTGTTGGTTGAAGTGGCCTTAGATACACAATGACTGCAAAAATAAAGATGGAATGTTCGGGGCTGTAACGCATTTCGTTGAAAGTCTTCTCACTCAGAGCTGAACTGGATCTAAACATCAACAGCAGACAAGTAACAAATCATTACCAGTTATACGATGTCCTTGATCGAGCGTTTTTTTTCTTTCTTTCTTTGCTAATTTTGTATGTAAAGTATATTGATCGATCTAGTATTTGATGCTGAACTCTTACAAATGAAAGCATTTAAATTGTTTTGAAATTAAATATTCAAACCGAGCCAATTGGCAGGAGACCTTGAGGTAGCGTCAAGTGACCACACTTCCCATTCCAGCCGGAAAGAGTAATGACGGTTGCTTCTGATAAGACCCTGTGGAGGAGATGCCTGAGGATTTCAGTCCCCACGACCCTCTCATGAATAGTGAGCGGAAATGATGAATGGATGGAGAAATTAAATAATTGGAAGGCATTACGTGACATATATATACATACTAGTATCTAAAGGGCAATAACCCTCTTGTATTGATTGGCATCTTTAGATTAACCATGCAATGTAATATAATTCAACACCCTAAAACATGTGGGAGGATTATGTGTGTGTGCGCGCGGATGCGTGTATGCCTGTACTATATTTAAACTTTACTTTTTGTCGACGAATAAGGAAGAGAAGATCCAATGCATGTTGTAGAAAATGGTATATTTCACTTTAAGAAAATTCCATTTCTTCTAAATCATATTTAGTGTCTTAAGAGGGAAATATACAATAGATAATGTAGTTCTAAATATGCAATGCCTGAAACGAAAGACGAAATAATCGAAGGTCAACGCTCTCTACTCAATGATTGCCAGAAACATTTTTACACACTCGCAATTATCGAGGCATAGAATAAATTACCTGGGTCACTTGTTTGCAGTCTAAACATTGTATCTTTCAAAAATTCCCTGCTTTTCTAAATTGACCAACACTGCTCCAGACGTGCCTATGCACCCTTTCCTTTTTATGACTCTTAATGTTTGACTGTTTTTTAATGTTTTATTCTGTGTACTGTGCACGTAATTCTCGGTTTCATTACTGCCTTTCTTTGTCTAACTCATGGTTATTTTCTATCCCTCTTTTTAACCTTTTAGAACAAGTTGCAGTGCACCTGAGCACTGACAGAATCGTTAGTCTTCTGGACGAAATGCTTAGCATTTCTTCCTCTTTTGCATCCTGATTACAAATTCCATCGTGGTCGACTTTACCTTGCATCCTTTCAGGTCGATAAAATATATACCAGTTGAGCACTGGAGTCGATATAATCGAATAACCTCCACTACCAAAATTTTAGTAGAAATTAAAGCAGCGAGCCGGCAGAACTGTTAGCATGTCAAGCAAAATACTTAGCGGCATTTCTGTCGGTTCTTAACATTCAAATAACGCCGAGATCATTTTCGATTTTGTATCCTCTGAGGATCGATAAAATAAAGTACCAGTTTCAAGTACTGGGATAATCGATTTATCCCATACCCTAAAATTACTGGTCTTGTGCCAAAATTTTAAACCATTATTATTCAATTGCGACAGAATTGTATCTAAACAACAATCCTCTGGCCAGTTGGTAACTTCCTTCCTTCTTCCCATTATTACATCAATCTCGGAGGCCCTAAAAAGGGACATGAAGTATGTCGTCGATACTCTAACTAAAAAGTTTTTTTTGAATAAATTAAAAATACAAAAGCGAAAACTTGATAGAGATTTCAGGCACAAATGAAGATTGATGTTCTGATCTAAGGGAAATAACTCTGACATTGTCAAAGAAGATAGTTGCGAAGCTGCAAATAATTATACTAGCGCCTGTTATGGAAGGGAAGTAACTCATCTGAATTGTTTGATTACTTACAAATCAGAAACATGATGTCAAAACTGGTCATGGGCAAACTGCGGGCCGAGGAACTTTCTGAGTAGCTGGCCTAATCAAAAATTAACTTGACTTTCATAGTTTTGCAGCCCACCTAATGGTGAGTCATGTTTCGTGCGACATGCTTCTCGAAAAAGGTTATTTACACATGGTCTAATCCCACTTAATTCTTTCATCTTACCAGCATCAATAAAAACAAGTACAAAAACAAAAACAAGGGAAATCAGGAAGCCTGGTGTGAATGAAGTGAAGGGTATCTGATCTTGTTACTGATTTTGTTGTTTAACGCCAAGTCGAGTAAAACTATACTGAAAGATATTCCGTCCAGTGACAGCCCTGTCGTTGTAGTAAGTAGGAGCATGTAAGACAATAATCGAATGCTTCTTTTCAAGAGAAGAGTATGATTTCAGAAACGTTGCTGCTATATCTAATAGGATGAACGACCACTTACATGTTTAATAGTGTGATGTAATGATCAGGGTTGCGTTGATATTGCTACTGGTCCCTGTCTTTCAGTTCGAAACCTGTGAATGCAAGAGTCTGATATAGTCCATTTATGGAAACAGTTGTGATGGCAATTTGACTCTACTTTCCTCGTTTAAAGTGTGTGTGTGTGTGTGTGTGTGTGTGTGTGTGTGTGTGTGTGTGTGTGTGTGTGTGTGTGTGTGTGTGTGTACATACACACGTATACACACAATAAAAAGTTGAACAGAACAACATAAAAATAAGACAAAACAAGAAACGAATGCATAAAATTTACAGAGAAGGTTAGCAACTGATAAGCTAAGTAAAAGTATAGTCGTTCGGCTCCAACAAGGCATGAATTGCAAGAAGAAATAGAGTTTATTCAGAAAGATGTAAAATGAGAGATTGCAAAATGAGGATGCTCACTTGAAAACTGCTTACCCTCAAGCAGGAGCTAAAAGCTGTCAGTAAAGAACTCCGACATCAGAAGAGAATAACCGAGAGAAGAACAATAAACAAAAAATTTAACCGCAACCAGGCAGCAGTATACAGAGACATGAGAGGAGGAGCAGTAAACATCACAGAAGCTCCTTCACAAGAAGACAAACTCCTTCTGGAGGAAAATCTGGAGTGAAGAGGAGTTTAACGAAGATGCTCTGTGGTTGGAAGAAATCCAAAGCAGTTATTGCTCCTGCGTTACACCCAAGACATACAACATTGATGGTGAAACTCTTGCAACTATGATCTAGAAACTCCAAGATGGAAAAGCACCTGGAAGACTTGATTGTCGGATATTGGTACTAAAAGCTAACCAGCCATATCGTATCAATCTGTACCAGTAAGCTCTCATTGGGAACAGTAGCATACCACACTGGTTAGCTCTGGCAGAGACAAAATTGATCCCCAAATGCAGAACCACCTACATGGCAAAAAACCACCAGCCAATTGCATGCCAGAACTTAATATATAAGATATATATACAGCATGCTTAAACCTCTTCCTCCAGGACCATTGCGAAACCAATAACGCCATCACAGCAGAACAAGCAGCTGGGAAGAAAGGAGTCTGGGGATGTGCCGAACAATTGTTAATCAACAAAACTGCGATGTCAGAGGTGCAAGAGCATAGGAGGAACATAGTTTCAATGTGGCTGGACTACAAGAAAGCCTTTGACTCTGTTCTCCAATCATGGATGCTAGAAGCTCTTCAACTTGCTAAAGTTCCAGTGAGCATTGTCAAAGCCATTGCTGACCTGACTTCATTCTGGGCTACCATCTTGAAATTAAACACAAAGAGTGACTGTATCATTACGGATAGAATACAGTATCGCAAAGGCATATTCCAAGGGGACAGCCTTTCTGTGATGTTGTTTATACTTTCTGTAAACCCCTTGTCATTCATGTTAAGGAAGTCTGAAGGATATCTCACTGGTTCACAAGGTAACAGAAATACCAAAATTACACACTGTTTCTTTGTGGATAACTTGAAACTTTAAGCAAAGAATATAAATGAGATGAAAAAGAGCCTTGACCTAGTTACAACATTCTCAAAGGATGAAGGGTTGGAGTTTGGTCAGGATAAATGTTGTTATATGTTTGTGAAAAGGGAGAAAACATTAAACCAGACTAGCAACAACTCCATCAATGATTTGACTGTTTCCCCTATATCTGATGAGGAATGCGACAAGTATTTAGGGGTGGATGAAAACATATCTTACAATGGCAATGTGCTTGCAGTGCCAATACTCATACCAATATTTGGGCTGCTTGATTGGATGTAAAAACCTGAAGTCACTGATGTAAAAACCTGAAAAATACTAACAAGCACACAATCTCTACATAAACAATGATGTAGACCACCTCTACCTAAAACAAAAACAAGGCAGCAGAGGCTTAACATCGATTCAAAATGCCTTTGAACGCCATATCATATCCCTTCGGCAACATCTTTTAACCACCAAGTGTTAAAGTGCATCCCTTGACCAAGTTTGCATACATGAGGCTGATAACATCATAAGACTTGGAAGTCAGCTTCTTGAGCAACACTCTTTGTCTGATAACCTAGAATACATGCTCATAGAAATCGTATGACTCTATCACAATGTATCATCAGATGAAAGGATGAGCGTATATAAGCAGAAGACAATGCATGGAAATGATGAAATACACTCTATAATGAAATCCATCAGAAAGATAACCCCGAGGACAAAGAAGTAAGAACCCACCGTATGGTAGAAGCCATAGCCACTCATAATAAAAAGGAATACTGGTGGAATATCCCAGTGAAGACTTCAAAGTGTAAACACAACAGACCTAATATAATGATTTAAGATAGAGAAGAGAAACTGTGTATAGTTGTGGAAATTAGCTGCCCAACAGATGTTAACATAGAGGTGAAGATCAGTGAAAAAGAGAATACCTATGCTGAACTATTGAGAAATCTGCAGTTACTCTATCCAGATTAAAAGTTCAGGTTTATACTTGTAAGTATTGGGGCCCTGAGATATGTAACACACTGCCCAAATACCAATCTTGAGAAAATAGGCTTCTCAAAACCAGAAAGGAGAAAGTTAATTCGAAGACTACAAATCGAATCTATCACTGGAACTGTAAATCTTTCCAGAAGTTTATCATTTAAATATATATGAGCATGTCTAGATATGCAACTATATGCATGAGAATACATACATAGAGCAAACATACAAATCTGCACATACATACATACAAACATAAATACCTTGTTGTTGATGTTGATGTTCCAATGAAGTAGCCTTGGATTTAGGTTAGAAACCGGATCTTTCTCTACTGGCAAGAAATCTTGAAATAAAACTGACCGATGATATACATACGAGGAAATGCTGGAAAGTTCCTGGCTTTGGATAAAAGAAAATGCAGGAGGCTCAACTAATTATGATTTTCCTTCTTTCGTTTGTTCGTTCGTTAGTTCGATCTTTCGTTATTCCGTTCGTTCGTTCGTTGTTTCCTTCGTTATTTTGTCCGATCGTTAGATCATTCGTTATTTCGCTCATTCGTTTGTTATTTCGTTCGTTTGTTATTTCTTTCGTTATTTCGATCTTTCCTTCGTTCGTTCTTTCATTCGTTCGTTCTTTCATTCGTTCGTTATTTCGTTGTTCGTTGGTTCATTCGTTATTTCTTTCGTTCGTTATTTCGTTCGTTCGTTATTTCATTCGTTCGTTCGTTATTTAATTCGTTCGTTCGTTATTTCGTTCGGTCGTTCGTTCGTTATTTTGTTCGGTCGTTCTTTTGTTCATTCGTTATTTTTTACGTTCTTTCGTTCATTCGTTATTTCTATTGTTCGTTCGTTCGTAATTTCGTTCGTTCGTTATTTCGTTCTTTCTTTATGTCCTTTGTTCGTTATTTCGTTTGTTCATTCGTTCGTCAGTTATTTCGTTCGTTCCTTATTTCGTTAGTTCTTTCCTTCGTTCATTATTTCGTACGTTCGTTAATTCGTTCGTTCGATATTTCGTTCGTTCGTTTGTTATTACTTTCGTTCGTTTGTTTTTATTTCGTTCGTTCATTCATTCGTTCATTCGTTACTTCTTTCGTTTATTCATTATTTCTTTCATTTGTTCGATTTTCCTTGGTACGTTCGTTCGTGCAGTTGCTATTTCCATCGTTCGATCTTTATATCGTTCGTTTGTTCGTTCATTCATTCGTTCGTTATTTCGTTCTATTTTTCGTTCGATCGTTCGTTATTTCATTCGTTCGTTCGTTCATTCTTTATTTCGTTCGTTCGTTCTTTATTTCGTTCGTTCGTTCTTTCGTTCGTTATTTCGTTCCTTCGTTTGTTCTTTCATTCGTTCGTTCGTTATTTCCTTCGTTCGCTCGTTCGTTATTTCCTTCGTTCGTTATTTCCATCGTTCGTTATTTCGTTCATTATTTCGTTCGTTCTTTCGTTCGTTCATTATTTCGTTCGTTCTTTCGTTATTTGGTTCCTTATTTCGTTCGTTCGTTAGTTATTCCTTTCGTTGGTTCGTTCGTTCGTTCTTTCGTTCGTTCTTTCGTTCAAACAGTCATTATTTCGTACTTTCATTCGTTATTTCATTCCTTATTTCGTTCGTTCGATCTTTCGGTCGTTCGTTCGTTAGATATTTCGATTGTTCGTTCTTTTCGTATGCTATTTCGTTCGTTCGTTCCTTATTTCGTTCGTTCATCCGTTCTTTCGTTCGTTCATTATTTCGTTCATTCATTCGTTCGTTCATTCGTTACTTCTTTCGTTCGTTATTACGTTCGTTCGTTCGTTCATTCGTTATTTCGTTCCTGCATTCGTTCGTTCGTTCGTTATTTCTTTCCTTCTTTCGTTCGCTAATTCATTCATTCGTTCTTTCGTTCTTTATTTCGTTCGCTCATTCTTTCGTTCCTTATTTCGTTCGTTCGTTTGTTCGTTCATTCGTTCGTTCGTTATTTCGTTCGTTCGTGCGGTCGTTCGTTATTTCGGTCGTTCGTTCGTTAGTTCGTTCGTTCGTTCGTTCGTTTGTTCTTTCAATTGATATTTCGTTCGCTCTTTCTTTCGTTCGTTCGTTATTTTGTTCCTTCGTTATTTACTTCGTTCCTTCGTTCATTCTTTCGTTCGTTAATTCCTTCGTTCGTTCGTTCGTTCCATATTTCGTTCGTTCATTCCATATTTTGTTCGTTCCATATTTCGTTCGTTCGTTTGTTTGTGCGTTATTTCGTTCGTTATTTTGTTCGTCCGTTCGTTTGTTGTTTCGTTCGTTCTTTCGTTCGTTCGTTCTTTCTTTCATTCGTTCGTTCTTTCGTTCGTTCGTTCGTTCGTTAATTCGTTCCTTCGTTCGTTATTTTGTTCGTTCGTTCGTTCGTTATTTCGTTCGTTCCATCGTTCATTCGTTCGTTCCTTAGTTCGATCTTGGCGGAATTTGAACTCAGAACATGAAGACGGACGAAATGGCGCTAAGCATTTTGCCCGGCGTGCTAACGATTCTGACAGCTCACAGCCCTACAAATTACAGTAATATTGGCCGCTTGCTGTATCAAACTGTAAAATAAGAGCATTCTTGCGTGATTATGTGATTAGGAACCTCGCTATGCAACCACGTATTTTTGGATTGAATCCTACTTTGGGCAGCCCAAGGCCGCCGACTAATGCCTGGTGGATGAACTTGGTTGACGGAAGCTAAGTAGAAGCCCGTCATATATATACATATATATATATATATATATATATGACAGGAGTGCCTGTGTGAATAGGCGCAGGAGTGGCTGTGTGGTAAGTAGCTTGCTTACTAATCACATGGTTCCGGGTTCAGTCCCACAGTGTGGCACTTTGGGTAAGTGTCTTCTACTATAGCCTCGGGCCGACCAAAGCCTTGTGAGTGGATTTGGTAGACGGAAACTGAAAGAAGCCCGTCGTATATATGTATATATATATATATATATATATATATATATATATATATATATATATATATATATATATATATATATATTTATATGTGTGTGTGTGCTTGTGTTTCTGTGTTTATGTTTCTGTGTTTGTCCTCCTAGCATTGCTTGACAACCGATGCTGGTGTGTTTATGTCCACGTCACTTAGCGGTTCGGCAAAAAGAGACCGATAGAATAAGTACTAGGCTTACAAAGAATAAGTCCCGGGATCGATTTGCTCGACTAAAGGCGGTGCTCTAGCATGGCCGCAGTCAAATGACTGAAACAAGAGTAAAAGAGTATAGATATATACATATATATATATATATGTGGCTTGTGTGCTTTCTCATCTACGTTTTGTTTGCAATGTCCTGTACCCAGATATGCACCTATACATACAGGTGGATGTCGGTATGCACATACTTGTACGTATATATGCATATACTCATTTACTATTTGTTTATATATATATATATATAAATCCCAAAACTCCTTGTCTATCTCTTTCCCCACTCCCTCTTATTCTTCAATCTCTTTTGCTTTCTTTCCTCACCTCTCTTGAACCGTTTTCTCTCTCTCCATCTCATTCTTTGGTCTCTCTGATTTCTTCTCTCTCTACTCTTTTCAACTCCTCCCATCCCCTACCACGTGATTGCTATCCGGTTCAGGCAATGTCATCCTTTTTCAGCCGTCCGCCTTTGTGGTCCAGTCTCGTCTGATCTGCTCTGTCTTGCCGCCCGGTCAGTTAAGATTTTTCCATTTTCACCTTTTTTTTTTTTTTTTGTTAGCTTACTACACTCGTCTGATAGTCGAAAGACCCTGTTTGTTTTGTTCTATTTTTGTTGTAATTGTATAATTTTTTTCCCTTTTGTTGTATAGTCGAAAGACGTTTGTCCATTGTACATGTATATTCTTATTTCATATGTTACGTTCGTCCGATGGTCGAAAGACCCTTTCTGTTGTTTATTTATTTATTTATTTTCGTATATGTATATTCATTTGCCTTGCCCAGAGGCTTAATGCTTTTAACTTAAGTCCCGGGCTCGAGTTGTATTGGAGATTTCGAGTAGTATTGGAGATAAGTGGGCGAAACTACGGGACATTCCGGACTCCGACTGATGAGGCAGTTGGCTGCGAATGATCCGTGTATCTTGTTTTGCTGTTGTCGTGCTATCGTCCTTTTTCCCGCATGTTGTGTTTTGACTGTTTCCGTTTGTTGTGTTTTTTTCTGTTCTACCTTTGATTTTACACACACACACACACACACACACACACACACAAGCAATGCATCCCGGCGTTGCCCGGGTGTTATGACCTACACCCACATTGTATTTGTTCCTTTTTTATATATCAGCACAGCTGATATATAATGAACTGGATTACTGGCGTAATGGAAGTTATTGCTTGTTTAAAAGCGAAGAGAGAAGGGTACAATTTACATGGTTTTGCATGAAAGTGCTTTCTGTTCTTAAGAAGGTATCACAAATTATTCTGTCCAGAAATCACGTTTTCAAAATTTTAATTTCCCCCCTTCCCCATCGCAATTTCTTAATTTGTAACTCTTTTTCTAATTTTTCTTTCTATCGATGTAGAAAAACACAGAGATTACGAATCTAGGAAATATATTTTTCATTTAAAGTTTAATTTTTCTTAAAGAAACACTCAGTGCCCCTTCCCCTACCTTGCCCACCCATTACCTACCCACATTCAAAAAGCTAAGACCTGCTAATGTTTCACTTTCGTCTGATATTTCACTCATGCGTAGAATTGTACGGAAATAGCAGACGTAAAAAATACCAGATTACCACCAGAAAACCGGACATGCTGGAAACAACAGGTAAACGACATTATTTCTGAAGAAACTTTACTGCTTTCCAAAAGCTAAAAGTGAAACACTGGGAGTTTGTAGCTTTTCGAGGTGATGGGTGGATGTTTGGGAAGGGGATTTTAGTGTTTCTTTAAGAAAACAGGAAGAAGAAATTTCTTAAAGATTTGTTCTCTCTACTTTTTTCTCCGTGGATTAAAAAGTAAAAAAAAAAATAAAGAAATTGGGGTGGCGTGGGAGAAAATTAAAATGTTGAGAACGTGTTTTTGGGGCGAAATCTCCTGTATTGAAATCATAGTAAGCGAGAGGGGAGCAAATGTCACCTCGGACATGCTAAAAACAACAGGACAGGATTTCTGGGAAAACTTCCTTTTAAATGTATATTGAAGATTAGGTTTTTAAGTACGTTCATCACAAACACGAATTACAGAATAGTAAAAGGGAGCTTCAATTGGATTTGAGCTGTAATTTTGTGCATGCACACAAGAAATAACATAATTCGTACAGAAGTTTTACCTAGAGAGAGTGTGTGTGTGTGTGTGTGTGTGTGTGTGTGTGTGTGTGTGTGTGTGTGTGTGTGTGTGTGTGTGTGTGTGTGTGTGTGTGTGTGTGTACGGGCGCGTGTGTACCAAAGGAAGTCATTTTATGGCATTCTTTCGTTTGAAGCAGCAAAGTTGTCAACTCGGTCATATGGTTGAATATATGGGACCATAGATTGTTCGTTAATTTCCGTAAAATTTCTTTATGTTTTGAAGAGAGGAGAAAGTGAAAAGCGACATTTGCTTTGAAGTGAGAGCAGAAAGTGAAAGAGAGGAGAAATGCTTAGTGGTATTTCGTCTGTCTTTATGTTCAGAGTTCAAATTCCGCAGAAGTTGGCTTTGCCTTTCATCGTTGATAAATTAAGTACCAGTTGCGTACTGGAGTCGATCTAATCGACTGGCGTCCCCTCCCCAAAAATGTTGGGCCTTGTGCCTAGAGTACCTTCCTCCTCTCTCTATCCCCACAGGTTACCTTATTTCTCTCTCTCTCTCCACATTAAACTTTCTTTTCCTTTCTTTCTTTTCTCCTTCTCCCTCCAATTTGCTCAATAGCTATTTTTATGGTCATTCTCTCACAAACCAGCCATCTTAATATGAATACACCATTCCCATTTCTGTCAAACTATTGCCTGGTTATTTATGCTTGAACACACTACTCATACTTTGACGTAATACTGCCTAGATTTACTTTGGATTTTACCCAAGGACATACGGACTAAAATCCATACCCTCTGAAAAATGAACTGTGAACTTTATTTCCTTACTCTCTACTCTTCTATTTCATTGCTTACTATCTGCGAATTTTCCAAGTCTAGATCTTTTATCTGAATATTTCCATGTCTAGAGCTTTCATATGTTCTGTACTTGTCTCTGGTGACGGAATACCCCATACTCAGGCATACTCGCCTATCACTTGGGATAACCCCAAAACAGCTGTAAGACCTCATTTAATTTAAGAATAATATAAAATAATGTATATGACTTGAGATGTTTGTTATGCCTCGGCGTTTGTTGTTCTCTTTCACAAATATAATATATATATATGTACACACACACACACACACACACACACACACACACACACACACACATACATATATATATATATATATATATATATATATATATATATATATATATATATATATATATATATATATATATATATATATATATATATATATAATATCTATATATATAAAAATGAGAATGTGTGTCTGTCTGTCTGTCTGTCTGTCTGTCTGTCTGTCTGTCTGCCTGTCTGTCTGTCTGTCTGTGTGAATCCCTAAAACTCGAGAACTACGCAACCAATTTCATTCAAATTTTACACATGCCTTACTTAGGGTTCCAGTTGTGTTTTAGTCAAAAAAATTATTAACTTCTTGCAGAGTTCGAGCACACGGCAACATAATATCTCCTCCACTATTTAAGTATTACGTGTCAAAAGTGAAACAAAAACACTCATGTCAAATACTTTCACTTTAAAAATGAAACTATTCCACTAACTGAAACAATCACATTTCGATACTGTAGTGACAGATACTTTCACAGAGAGAGAAAGAGAGAAAGAGAGAGATGTATATGTATACATATACATGTATATGTACACCATTTCGATACTGTAATGACAGATACTTTCAGAGAGAGAGAGAGAAAGAGAGAAAGAGAGAGAGAAAGAGAGAAAGAGAGAGAGAAAGAGAGAGAGAGAGAGAAAGAGAGAAAGAGAGAGAGAAAGAGAGAGACGGAAAGAGAGAGAGAGAGAAAAAGAGAGAGAGAGAGAGAGAGAGATGTACATGTATACATATAGATGTACACGTATATGTGTATATATATATAGATCTATACATACATGTATATGTATACATATGTGTAGATGTATATATATATATATAGATGTACATGTAATATGTACACATATATACATATATACATGCATACAGATATCTATACATATATACACCCATCACACACACATACACATGCACACAAACACACACATTAGTCATTTGTTTTCTTATCCAAAACTACGTCAAAAGTACTGAATGGATCTTTATGAAATTTGGAAATTATATTCTTTGCATAACGGCCATAACTCCCATGAAAATTCATATATTTTTGATGTTGATGAAATTTTAACCCGAACATAACAGATGAGCATTATTTAGAAAATGATGTCACACGTTATCGAGGCTACCATTCTTTCTGGATGTGCAAAAGGGGATGACGTCTTTATTCCAAGAATTCCTCTTACTCCATCAGGAGCAGACATTCCTTTTACATTCAGAAGACTACAATTCCCCCTTCGTGTGACTTTTGCCATGTCCATAAACAAATCTCAGGGTCAAACACTGTCTGTAGCTGGTCTTCTCTTGGAAGAGCCCTGCTTCTCACATGGACAACTGTATGTTGGCTGCTCAAGAGTGGGCAGCAACAAAAAACCTATTTGTATATGCTCCACAAGGGAAAACAAGGAACATAGTTTTCAAACGAGGTGTTATAATCACAACAGCAAGAAAGTATGTACATGATCACCTTCTTTTACGAAACTTCATTGACTTTCATATATTTATATTGATATACATATATATACGTGTGTTTGGGTGCGTGTGTGTATATACATCTCTATATATAAAGATGATACGTAGTCTAGACGGCGTTTTTAGATTTCATTATTCTCTTTAACCCGGGCAACGCCGGGTATTTCTGCTAGTATATATATATATATATATATATATATACACGTATATAATTGAAAGGTATTGGTATCCAGAAGAATCAGGTGGCAGGTAAGGCTGTTTGGGTATTATGGAAGGACTGTAGTTAAACTCTCGGTTCAATAATAATACGAATGACGAGTCTAATGAGGGTCTTGTGTGAGCATGTATATGTTAAATAAAATGAGACAACAAAGCCAAGGCTGTGTGGAATTTTCAGGACATTTATAAATAGAAAGTTATTCATACAGCTGTTTCTCTATGAACTCCTATCGGAATTTACATACCATGGACAAGAGGCATTTCTACTGCTTCTATACACCGCTTTCCTTGCATAATAGAACTACAACTATAACATCCTACATATATTTTTATTTTTACTTTTATTCTCTTATTTCTTTTCATACTTCTTATTTCCATCCTTTTCCATATAACCCCTTATATTGAACTCTACTATTTCCCTCTATTTAACTATCTCACATCGTCATTGATGAAGGGGTATCCCTAATATCCCAGAAGCAGCTATAAAACTAACCTGCTCCTTATAAATGTCCTGAAAATTCCACACAGCTTTGGCTTTGTTGTCTCAATTTATTTAACACACACACACACACACACACACACACACACACACACACAATTGTTGCGTGAAAGGTATTTATAAGCCATTTAAAAACACACACAAAAACCGTTAGGATTCACTTCAAGATTTTAATTTAATCTGCATCAAAATATTTTCGTCGCTTTGAAACCGAGACCTGTTCCCTGACAAAACTCGTGCTGCATCTCATGAAATTTTGTCAGTGAACAAGTCCTAGTTTCAAAGCGACGAAAATATTCTGACAAAAATTATATTTAGATGTTGTCACTTCAACATTTAATCTAACGGGGTTTTTTTGTGCGTGTTTTTAAATGGCTTATAAACACCATCCACGCTGCAATCGATTTTGTTTAAGCACATGATCTCAGATCAGTTAACTTGCTATGCAAGTACATCTCCGTAATATACATACATACATGATTGACCGTTGACTGAACACTATTCATTTTTTTTTCTCCATTCATTTTTTTTTTTTTTTTTTTCTCCGTGTTTTTCTCCTTGTCTCCGTATTCTTTCTGTTGAAGAGCGTAGCTCGAAACGTCAAAGACTTTCCGTATTCCCGAGCGTCATACTAATATATACTTTTGTTATTTACACCACCTGTCCTCGTCTGTTGTTATTTTTTGTATATTCTCCCATATATATATATATATATATATATATATATATATATATATATATATATATATATATATATATATATATATATTCATATATATATATATATATATATATTCATATATATACACACTTACATATATGTGTGTGTGCGCATGCACCTTTGATTCTGTGTTTGTCCCCAATAGCGGTTGACAACCGGTGTTTGTGTGTTTACGTCCTCGTACCTTAGAGTTTCAGCGAAAGAATACAATAGAATAAGTATCAGGCTTTAAAAAGTAAGTACTGAGGTCGATTCGTTCAGTTATAATCCAAGGCGGTACCCCAGAATAACCACGTTCTGATGACTGAAAAAGGGTGTAGTCGGTCAAATAACTATGCGTGACACACGGACAGAGAACCACAAGTGACGCAGTATAAATGCTGTGAATCAATATTTGATTGCAGATTTCTTGTTTCAAGCTTCTTATTTAAAATCAAGTTGACTTCTCGATAAATGTTCAAAATGTATGACATTAAAAGTTAGCACAGTAAAAAAGAAATAAAAAATTCATAATGCATCGGCCGGGAATCGAACCCGGGCCGCCCGCGTGGCAGGCGAACATTCTACCACTGAACCACCGATGCTGACAGTCAGGATGATCCTATATAACTTAATATTGCATTCTCTTCCGAGGAGTCAAACAACGGAGAAGTCGCTGGTATAATACGGGGATATGTATTAAAGCAAGCTCTGGCCGAAGTAACGAAATTACTACGTCTGATTCTGACCATACCTGCAACATCTGCTTCCTGTGAGGAAATGCTTTCTTCATTAAAGTGAGTTGATAACTATGAGACGAGCTGAAAAGCCTGTCGTTGCCAGGCAATTTTTACAGTAGAATGTCTTATATAAATTTTTATTTATTCCATGTCAGAGCATGCCTTCCTCGACAGATACGCCTCTTAATCAGGACAGCTTTGTACAATTTTTCGCCAAAAATCTTAATTGAGGATGTTTTTCCTCTTTAAATTATTTACATGTCTGTTCGACCGCTTCACATGACTTTATTCATTAAAACTTCAGAAGTTCTTACAACTTTGGTCGCCGTAATGCTTTGCTTTCGTTTTTTTTTTTAAATAAAAATACCTCCTTCTAATGGTTTTGATTTCATTTCGTGATAGACAGCTATCATGCAGAAAATGCCAGCTTCCAAATCCTGTTTTCTGATTAAGCTTCAAATTTCAGTAACTTTTTTCTGCAATATTTCTGGTACAAATAAATAACAAAATCGGATTTAACGTGGAAAATAATTTCAATATGCCAAACTTAGAAATTTTGACGTAATTTTAAAATTTCACAATATGTGACAATATCAGGGAAGACCCTACAAATGTAGAGAGACAGACAGTTATAGGATGTGACACACACACACACACACATTTACAAACGTACACACAGGTAATCAGACAGACAAATAGAAAGAAATGGTCATTTGAGATTGCAGATAAAATTTCTGAATCTCTTTGATTCTTTACATGTGCTGGCCTCCTGATAATTAATCGATATTAATTAATATATGACTAATTACCATATTTTATAATATATATATATATATATATATATATATATATATATATATATATATATATATATATATATATATATACATACATATATATATATATATATATATATATATATATATATATATATATATATATATATATATATATATATACGTATATACACATATACATATATACACATATACATATATATATATATATATATATATATATATATATATATATATATATATATATATATATATATATATATATATATATATATATATATATATACGTATATACACATATACATATATATATATATATATATATATATATATATATATATATATATATATATATATATATATATATATACATATATACCTAAAGCTCCACGAGGCTCCGGCAGGGGATGGTGGTGAACCCTGCTGTACTCTTCCATCACAACTTTCTCTCAATCTTACTTCCTGTTTCTGTTGTGCCTGTAATTCAAAGAGTCAGCCTTGTCACACTGTGTCACGCTGATTATCCCCGAGAACTACGTTAAAGGTACACGTGTCTGTGGAGTGCTCAGCCACTTGCACGTTAATTTCACAAGCAGGCTATTCCGTCGATCGGATCAACTGGAACCCTCGATGTCGTAAGCGACGGAGTGCCAACAACAACATAGATGTTCTCAAAGGAAGGAAACTTGAGTAATTTCGTTTTCATTTCCATGAATAAAGGTATTTTGAAGATGAAGTTAGAGCGTAGTGCTAATAAATTTTATATCAAAGTGCTTGATGAATTGAACAGATTGACAAATAAATTTTAAATAACTCGTTATTTGTAGATTCTGTTTTCTTTAATTTCTCTTGTAACCAGCAACGGTCATCACGGCAGGGTCGTTGACAAGGTATTGTTAATGAGGGAACACCAAAGTCCAGTGAACAGTAGTATCAAGCACGATGCATAACCTGTTGATAGAAGTGCATTTTCTCACATTAAAACTAGTTCATAGCGCTTTCACAGATGGAGTGGTAGGGCGAATGGCATTTGGTGAGCGGGAGAGGAAGGTGCCACTACTCCATTCTCTACCTTGGCGATTGGCTTGCATCATGGACTGCATTTCCTGGTTTCCAAGTAACACTTCACCACTGATACACACACACACACAAATGTTTACTGATAATTCAAGGTGGTGCCCCAGAATAACCACAGTCTAATGACTGAAAACGAGTGTAGTTGGTCAAATAACTGCGTGACACACGGACAAAGAACCACAAGTAACACAGAATAAATGCCATGAATCAATATTTGATTGTAGATTTCCTGTTTCAAGCTTCTTATTTAAAATCAAGTTGACTTGACAAATGTTCAAAATGTATGACGTCAAAAGTTAACACAGTAAAAAAAAAAAAAATAGTATTCCACAGTGCATCGGCCGGGAACCGAACCCGGGCCGCCCGCGTGGCAGGCGAGCATTCTACCACTGAACCACCGATGCTGACATTTTCTAACCTCCTATATAACTTAATATGTCATTCTCTTCAGAGTAGTAGCGGTTAAATGTCACACAACTGAGAAGTCGCAGACTTAATACGAGAGTATGAAATAAATCAAGCCCTGGCCGAAGTAACAGAATTACTAACTCTGATTCTGATTCTGACCATACCAGCCACATCTACTTCCTGTGAGAAAATGTTTTCTTCTTTAAAGAAAAGATCCCATTTGTCGACGAGAGAGCTTGATTTTAAATCAGAGGCTTGAAACAAGAAACCTATAAGCAAATATCCATTCACAGCACTTTATACAGTGTTGTGTGTGGTTCTATGTCCGTCTGTCCTGCATAGCCACTTGACCGATTACATCCTTTTTCAATCATTGGACTGATTCCAAACTGAGCAACGGTTTTTAATTTTAGTCGAAGGAACCGACCCGGTACATTTTTCGCTGAAGTTTTTGCCGAACCGATAATTTACAGGGACGTAAAGATACCAACACGGTTGACAACTGATGTTGGGTACAAAGACATCAACACACACAAACACACACACACACACACACACATTATATACGTGTGTATGTATGTGTGTGTGTTAGTGGCAAAGTGTTACTTGGAAACCAGGAAATGCAGTCCATGATGCAAGCCAATCGCCAAGGAAGAGAATGGAGTAGTGGAACCTTCCTCTCCCGCTCACCAAATGCCATTCGCCCCACCACTCCATCTGTGAAAGCGCTATGAACTAGTTTTAATGTGAGAAAATGCACTTCTATCAACAGGTTATGCATCGTGCTTGATACTCCTGTTCACTGGACTTTGGTGTTCCCTCATTAACAATACCATGGCAACGACCCTGCCGTGATGACCGTTGCTGGTTACAAGAGAAATTAAAGAAAACAGAATCTACAAATAACGAGTTATTTAAAATTTATTTGTCAATCTGTTCAATTCATCAAGCACTTTGATATAAAATTTATCAGCACTATACTCTAACTTTATTCATGGAAGCTCCCTTCCTTTTAGAACACACACACACACACACACACACACACACACACATATATATATATATATATATATATATATATATATATATATATATATATATATATATATATATATATATATATATATATGACAATTTCTGTCTGTTACCATCTTAGTGCCTAAACCAACGAACCAATATTCGCGAAACTTTGCATACATGTTACGCTAACATCCAGTTCAACAATAGGCTAATTGGATTTCAATAATGTGCCCTGCAGAGGCGTCGTTTAATTATATGATAAAATGAGAAGGTTGCAAAAAGCATTAGTCTGAGGGAAAGGTAGTAACAGAGAGAGGGTGACATATCAGTGAAGGCGAGAACAGTGGTAGTAAGGAGATGCTAATGTCACTACAACTGTCATATATACTCGACGCTGCATACATACTTTCGTAAATGCATAGATACAACACACGCACGCACACACGCACACACACACACACACACACACACACACACACACACACACACACACACACACACACACACACACACACAGAATGGAGAGTGTGAGGAATACGTTGCTTTAAGGAAAGATGGGCAGGTGGCTTTTGTGCTGTCCATCGCAAAGAAACACTCACAATATATGCTATCACGCACAAAATGACAGCTTCCAAATCGTTTCCTGACTGGGTAAAAATTATCAGAAGTTAAACTTCTTTAACTTTTTTTCATAATTTTTTTCTGGACTAAGAAAAATATCTTCTGAAATTCAGCGTGGAAAATTATACAATACACCAAATTTTAAAATTTTAAATAAACTTTGAAATTTCCACAGGTGCAGCTACACAAAAGATCCGACAAATGTTGGAAATGTATGTCAACAAAATGTAATATATAAATAACACAATAAAAAGTTACTTTTATATGTATAGTCCGGGAACCGAAACCGCGCCTCCCGCGTGGGAGGCGAGCATTCTACCATTGGACCACCTATGCTGACACTGTAGTCAATTTTATATAACTTAATATTGTATTTCCTCCTGAATAGTAGCGGGTATTAATTTTTTAATGTGATTTTCTATATAATTGCTACAACGTTTCACGGTTTTAATACATCTCACTTGCAGTATTCTCTCCATAAAATGACATATGTTAGAAAGCAAGAGACCAATGCCTGTTTTTACTGTATTTATACTTAATCGACATTATTTATGTAGTTGTATATAGTTTATGTTACTTTGAAAATACCTAATCGAGGCTGCCCTTTGGCAAGGCACAGCACTCGTTTAGCCATCCTGCTAGAGATACGGCGAAGTCACAGGACTGCAGCATGGTGGAATGTGAAGAGGTAGCGGAAGAGTTCAACCGAGTCAATAGTGCTTCTTACATTGATGCTGAGCGGAGGAAACCTAGAAGATCAATGGTCAGGACCACCAAGCTCTAGCAGAAGAGTAACTGCAACACATTCAAAGGAGTGATGTCCATGGTAGTGTCATCAGCTAAGGAAAGATTCATTATGACACATGCTTCCAATTCATTTCATAATAATGGAATTGCATGACGACGGAGAGTCATGGGAATCCGTGAAATCAGTGGAAAAAATGTAGTTGTATAGTAGCGGTTGATAGACATTACATTAGATAAATTTTGCATGGCTAAAAGTTTTTCAAATGGAATAACATTGAATCCTCGACACATCATGGATTAATATTCTGTGAAACGATCATTTTCAAAGAAATGACTTTGGCCAACCGATCATCATTAAATCAAAATTAAACTTTAAAAAAGTCAACAGTTGTACTGAGTAAACGAGAGGAGAAGTAGATCAATGTAAGATTTCTCGTCCTCTCAAACAGAACATTTGATGGTTATGTGAAAGAAGAAAAAGATGTAAGCAAAGAGAGAATTGTGGTAGTCTTACCTGTCAATCTAGAAGGGTCACTCACAGCGTCCACATGCTCTGTCTGCCACCGTACCGTCTAACACGTCTGCTCTCGTACGCTGTCCACCGCCAACTGGCTGTTCGCACCTTGCCGACCCTGCATGCCCACCGCAGCCCTCCCAGTGGGACCCACAGGCCCCACTTCCGACAGGAAATGCGCACTCCCTCACTTCTGGTCCTTCCCTACAACACAGCCTGGCTCATAACACCACACGCCCCACTGATCTGAAGATCATTCAACCAACTTGCCAACACCCTCTCCTCAACCTTGACCATACGCCTTAACTTGTCTCGTAATCAACCAACCAGTGAGTAGGGCACCAGTCCCTCTGCGACCGCCGTGGGACTTCAGGACTGGCCTCAATTCCTGGCATGTTGCTGCCAGCTTCGTCCTCTTGTCCATTACTGTTGGCTCCATCCTCCGTCGAAGTGATGATCCTGCGCACAGCCAAAACATGACGTATCATGCCATCTACGGACATATTTGTTCCTCGAATTTACAGAGGTTATTGTCCCCTTTCCCCATTGAGATGTGCACTGGGCATTAGGGGGTTTAACCCAGACTTCTTCCCCGACCCACACAAAGACACGCTCTTTCTCTTCTGCGGGTTGTGGCGATGCGGTACATGGATGTCTCCACTCGTACTTCAATATTATCATGTGTGGCACTGACTCCTCAGCCTGTCCCGACCTGGGCGACCTGGTCTTGATGGTGCGATGATGCCTCTCCACAACCCCATTGCCGGTATGCCGCCTTGAAGAAACGGCTAACATGCCACTTGTCGAGCATTTCCCCCAGCACCTCCGAGCGAAACGCAGTACCATTGTCCACAAGCAGCTCATCGACGGGGCCTCGTTCTAGGAAGATCTCATTTAGTATTCTTGTGATTTCCTCCGCGGTTCCTGTCTTCATCTACCTCCATAAGGCCAACCGCCCCGGTTCGTAGTCGACCATCGAGAGATATGTCCCCTGCCGCTAATACGTTACGTCCACTGCCAGTCGTTTCCCGTTGTGTTCCACTGGAATGCTTCCTGTCTCATGCACACCCAGAGCGGGATCAATGGACAGGCACCTGTCGCAGATCACAACTACTCTCTGAACACTCTGTCTGGTCACGTCAGAGTTAACTTTCCTGGCTCGGAACAGGGTCCTGACCACCCCCAGGTGATGCATGGTATTCAGTCTCCTCAGCTCCGAGTCACTCAGTCGACACACTGCAGCCACTCCTTGCTCCAGATCCTCCGGTACCTGCAACCAGACTTTCTTTACTCTGGTCAGGACGTTCACTCTATTCCTCTCAGAGGGCACAAAAACCACACTCAACTTCAGGTCAACCTCGGCAGCTAGCTCACTCAGAATTCCTAAACGGCGTCTTATCAACATCTCTGCGCCCCCTTTGGTTCGCCGGTGACCACTGATCCCACCCATCTAAGTACAGTGGTCGAATCGGCCCGGATTTCGTTGGTACGCAGCCCCCACCTCAGGGCCAGGTTCATCCTCTTCAACACGGTATCCAGCTCCGTCACGTTGATGTGGTTGCAGTCGTCCTTCTTCCTGAGCCAGGCCGCATCCTCCACCACGACACCTCCAATTTCCAGGACAACTCCCGTTGCTATGCTGCTGGCATCACACCACATGATTCCATTCTTCAATTTGGGCACATGCCATTTTCCTCTACTTGGTCCTCCGTAGTCACTCTTTCCTAGACTTCTTGCAACAATGCAGTTGTCTTCTCGCTCACGTTGTCACTGCACCTCACTTCTTCAACTCGCCTCTTGATGAAGTTGCATACCGTCCGGAGCCATCCTGCAATTGAGTAGTGTCCCAGCAACTTCCCACACACGGAAAACAGTTCTCGCCTACTCATCTTTGATCCCAGTTCTGGGATCTCATTCCGTCTCCGAAACACCAATGCACCGGCCTTGTCTCTCCGTATCTTGAGTCCCAGTGCAGCTCCTCCTTCCATCACTTCCAGCGGTTTGGCAGTTAGCTAAAAACTCTTCAGGTAGCATATGATCTCCTTTGCCGACACTATGCTCTTGTCCACCAGGATGTCACCAATATAGGAATTGGTGGCTCTTTTCACTTTATCCGCCTTTCCCAGGATGGTTTTGAGAATCGTCGCCATAATTTTCGGTGCTGAATTTCGCCCAAATCCCAACCTGGTCAGGCAGTATGTCCGACCCTTATATCTTACTAGCTGATATTTCCGTAGTCTCTCAGCCACATGTAGCTGCAGGTATGCCGACTTCAAATTGACGATTGTGGAGGCCCCTGTCATCTTCCTCCACTCTCTCAAGGTTTCGCTGCAAATGTCCATGGCTTCGCTGCCCATATGGCACAATACGTGGATGTTTAGCTCTCGGAAATCTAATACTGGCCTGACTTTATGCTTCGTCGGCTGAATCACTGCCATCAGTGGTAGTACTCCACTCTCCACTTCCTCCTTCCAAGGGATCAGAATACCTTTGTTGATCCACCGTTCCACTTCTCCCCCGAACTCGCTTCTGGCATCCCCTTTCGGGGTATGCTGATTGCAGCCTACTCCGTTTTTTCAACGCCGAGGATCTCCCTTCCAGTACCATTCCACTGTCCACTGCTGGCTGTCGAACACAGCCCGAAAATCCTTGTCTGTAACGGTGTGTGCAGCATATTTTTCTTCGCAACTCTCACCACTCTCCTGTTGCGGACTCACGGTGCATAGCGCCCCCGCATCACCGAACGTTACACCGGCTTCATTGACCGTAGCACCTCCCAAACGGACAATGGCGTCCATCCCCATCATCACATCGATTCCGTCCACCACGCGGTCGATCACGATCGCGCACAACCTAAATCTCGTTCCTCGTACCACCATCTACACATCGCTACTTCCTCTGTATTCAACTTCTGTACCTTACACTACTCACTCCACTCCATTCTTTCGCCACCTCCGGAGTCATTAGGGTTGTTGAGCAGCCCGTGTCCACGAGGGCTCGTGACACCTTTCCGTTCACCACGACATCTAAAACTGGCAACGACTGTATACGCACCTTTATTCTTTCGACGGGACGACTACCGGCGCAGTAGTTTCCCTTAGACCTTTTCTCTGAATGCATTCACTGGTGATGTGGCCTGTTTGTCTGCATCGATAGCAAATTACTCCAGGCCTGGGTTCCTTGTAGTCTTTCACCATTTTCCCCGGCGTGCTGCCAGCTCACCGCCCTACAAATTACAGTAATATTGGTCGCTTGCTTTATCAAACTGAAAAATAAGAGCATTCTTGCGTGATTATGAGCTTAGGAACCTTGCTATGCAGCCACGTGATTTTGGATTGAATCCCATTGCACGGCACTTTGGGCAGCCGAAGACCACCGACTAATATCTGATGGATGAACTTGGTTGACGGAAGTTAAGTAGAAGCCCGTCATACACACACACACACACACACACACACACACACACACACACACACACATATATAGTCCCCTATGTTCGTGTTTATAGATCCTCGAAACTTAGTTCATATGATATTCATGGATGGAGGGGTGGGGGCGAATAGCTTTTGGAGAGAGGAAGAGTAAGCTTTCACTGCCCCACTCTCTGTCTATATATATATACATATATATATATATATATATATACATACATACATACATACATATACAGATAAGGAAATAATTTTATTCTCAAACGCAGGATAATGCTAATAATATAACATGAACAGGATAAACTACCCATATTTTGGAGAAAAATCTGTCGGTGGCTAGCCATGAGACTCGAACTCACATCGCTGTGATTACGCGTCAAATGCTTTAATACATCTCAACGCTTCTACAGCAAACTTTCTTTGTTGACTTTCAACGCAAGTTGAATTTAACACACACACACACACACACACACACACACACACACACATATATATATATATATGAATAATCAAGTGGAGAATGGAGAAACAAACACAAGAAGAAGCAGGTCAATTGCGCTAGTTAGCCATTGATTTAATTATGTTGAGATTTTATAATGATTCATTGACGATCGTTTCGATGTGCCAATTTGATTGGCAGATATCTTCAGAATGTTGAGAAGAGTATTAAAGTTCATGGTATGAGAGATGCAGGAGTAACAGTTAGGGGATATAGTAATGCATATAGTGGTATAAAAATAGAGTTAGGTAAAGTTAGTCTTACATTTTAGTCGAAGTTGTGGTAATAGTCTTTCTGAGAAGAAATAGAGTGGGTACTGTTTAAGCTCGTAGCTCCAACTTTAGTCAAACGCATTCCGCACGTGTTTGTTTTTTTAAAATTCAAGTGTACGTTCTTGTTTTTTTGGAACCGGCCGTGTTAGTAAAGGGGAGTAAAGTTAGTAAAGTTTTGGTGAAGAGGGAGCTAACTCTGACCTTATTAAAAATTTTTTAACTTTTTAATTATAATTAAATATATATAAAGGAGAATTTTCCTTTTCTAAGTATAATTATATATAATTAAATATTAATAAAGTCAGAGTTAGCTCCCTCTTTACCAAAACTTAGAGTTACTCCCCTTCACTAACATTGCTCCAGATAGATTTCGCTATACTCTTTTACTCTTTTACTTGTTTCAGTCATTTAACTACGGCCATGCTGGAGCACCGCCTTTTAGTCGAGCAAATCGACCCCAGGACTTATTCTTTGGAAGCCTAGTACTTATTCTATCGGTCTCTTTTGCCGAACCGCTAGGTTACGGGGACGTAAACACACCACCATCGGTTGTCAAACGATGCTAGGGGAACAAACACAGAAACACAAACATATACACACACATACATATATATGTATATATATATACATATATACGACGGGCTTCTTTCAGTTTCCGTCTACCAAATCCACTCACAAGGCTTTGGTCGGCCCGAGGCTTTAGTAGAAGACACTTGTCTAAGGTGCCACGCAGTGGGAATGAACCCGGAACCATGTGATTGGTAAGCAAGCTACTTACCACACAGCTACTCCTGCGCCTATGTTGAAAGTTTTTCAAATGGAGTGATATAATGTTACATTTGTTTCACTAGGATTTTATACATATAAGTGTGTGTCTGTATGTGTGCGTGTGTGTGTGTGTATGTTCGTGTATGCATGTATGTATATGTGTGTGTATACATATGCATGTTTTTATGCTATGTATGTGTGTCTTTATGTTTGTCCCCCACCACCACTTGACGATTGGTATTGCTTTGTTTACGTCCTTGTAATGTAGCAGTTCGGCCCAAGAGGCCGATAGAATAAGTACTGCAACTTAAAGATAAGTGGCACAGAATGTGACACAGTGTAACACAGAATATGACAAGGCTGGATCTTTGAATTACAGGTACAACTAACTTTTGCTAGCGGATATTTTGTACGTTACGATGTGGGCGATGGCTGGAGCTTCATTAATTCAGCTGCAGTATATGTTTGGTACTAACTTTTTCCACACAGTATATATATATATATATATATATATATATATATATATATATATATATATATATATATATAGCAATAAGAAAATGGAGGGGAATATGAGGTACTCATCAACTTGCAGACACTGTATTCTGTTAATTAATCCGTTTATTTTGCAACCAAAAGGACAATAAAAACAATATACAAACATATATGACACACTATGTCATATTAACAATTAAAATTTCAAATTCAAAAGGACATCTAACGACCGAAGAAGGGACAACATTTTACAGCTGTTTCGGCCTAGTGTTGGCATGCCCCATTCTAGCAGTGACTCCTGAAGAAAAGCGTTTGAATGTTTGAAGGTGGTCTGAATTTTTAAAGAAAAGCGTCTGAATGTTTGGCGCGGCAAAGCAATAAACTCCATTGCTTGTGAGCATGTAACATTTCGGCACAACCGTTTTGGCACCGCTTATTTGGAATCGCTGATTCGACGCTGATTTATTTATCATTAGATGTTTTAGTTTCCCTCTTCTCTCCCTCCCTGCCCTTTTCTCTCTGTTTATGTGTGTGTTTATATTTCTCTTTATGAGTATAAGGAGAGGAAAATGTTTATGTCAATCGTGCTCAATTAATAAATTGTAAGGTCTTGCTCTCTTTCCCTCTCTCTTTTTCCTCTCTCTCTCTCTCTCTCTCTCACACACACACACACACACACACACACACAGACACCTTTTCTATCTATATGTATACATTTCTGCATATTCATGCCTGAGTGCATGTATGTTTGCATTCAGTATCAAAATGTACTGTCACTCAAACAAGTTGAATGCCACTCAGCCATGCCAAATCCTTTGCGTCCAAACAGCTACGCCAGATCGTCTCATACCGGTTCCGTGTATGTTTGGGTGGTCTTCATTTTTAGTATGTTTTTTTTTTGTATAAGTCTGTAAGTGTGGTATGCAGTGATGTGCAAATGGATTCTCCACGACCTACAGCAAAGATTTTAAGGAAGGTCCTCTATATCCAAGGAAACTGGTTGTGACCCAGTATTCGTGCATACCATGAATAATAATAATAATAATAATAATAATAATAATAATAATAATAATAATAATAATAATAATAATAATAATAATAATAATAATAGTAGTAGTAGTAGTAGTAGTAGTAGTAGTAGTAGTAGTAGTAGTAGTAGTAGTAGTATCACGAACGAACACCCTAGACTTGCCCGAAACCACTACAAGTTGTGGTGACACGATCAAGTAGCGAGGTGCTACATTGGAGATAAAAACTCAGCACTAGAGCCGCATCTATAGCTCTACCTGAGCGCTACATTTGTCACCAGGACTCATAAATTTTCCACTTCTTCTCGAAGGAGTGCTACCACCCACTTTGGGTGCTCTGATTTAGAGGGTCTCCGAGACTAGTGAGGAGAAGAAAGGAAATTATCATCAAACCAGAGACTTAACCCAAATACCCTCAATAAAATGGACTCTGTTAAAGGAGTCACAACACCAAGTTGCAGTATTAATCAGACGACATATTAAGCCTATTAGCCAAGTAGACTACGGTTGGATTTGAATTCAGAATGTAACGAGTCGGAACAAATGCTACAAGACATCTCGTCTGAGCTCTAACTTTTCCAGAATGCTCTCTAGTCGCCCGGGTTCAATTCTCGGCTGATACAACATAATTTTATTTTGCGTTTTATTAACGCAGAGGTGGTAAATGTGGGTTGATGCCGGTTCATACGGGTGATGATGGTAGTGCTGATAAAGAGGTGGTGAAGGCGGTAACGGTTCTGAGGAAGGTGATGATGACGGTTGTAGTGTGGTGACGTTGGCGGTGGTGGTGATGATGTTGATGATTGTGGTTGTAGCTGATGATAGGTGAGGTTAATTGTGATTCTGATAGAGGTGGTGGTGAATGTGGCAATGGTGGCAGCGATGAAGGCAATGATGGTGGTGGGGATATTGATGAAGGTGGTAGTGGGGATGTTGATGAAGGTGGTAGTGGTGATTGTTGTGATGGTCATTTGGAGGATTGTAAAGGGTAAAAGCCTCCTTGGTCATGAATGACCATAGGTTTGCACCTAGGAAGTCACCCTCCGAGACACAAGCCTGGGCAGCGAATTTTTTTTCCCTCGAGAGTTCCAGACCCCAGTAATGAATTCATTTGCATACAACCAATCAGAACTTACTTTGACCTTGTTGTCAAGTTAACAAAGGTTGGCATTCAAAATGGCGACCTCCGTTGCTATGCGAATTTTGTATTGTGCTCTCATTCAGATGCCAATATCATCGAAATTCCGCAAGTCATCGATACTGAACACATACGCTGGTTAGCGGTAAGTTTGAATTACTGTAGCAATCAAAGATAATGCTTTTGACGAATATGAAAGTACGGAAACTGCTTGAAGGTTTTATAAATACACATTAATTCATTGGTACGAATTATGGACGTGTGTGTATTGTTAATGTATCTTTGGCTATCCGAGTCCCACATGTGCATTTCCCTGTGGTCTTCAGCGAAAAACGAGTCTTATTCATATTAATAGCTTTTGTACAAGAAAAAAAAAAAAAGATTTCAGACGATGATGTGAGAAAAAGATTTCACACGATGATGTGAGAAATCCACGGCCAGAAAGTTTACACTTGCAACGCTCTCTTCAAAACCAATTTGGGCGGAATTATGATGTAAGTACGTGCTGAAACTCCCTCATAACTTTTTATTTTTACGAATTTTTGCAAGATCTTTTCGATTCTGTCTTCTGCATAATGGAATTGATACGTTTATAGACAAAAAGAGCTTTTCTTAAAATCCCCCTACTCCTCCACCCCAACATTAAAAAAAACAATTGTGTTTTTAACGGACAGTCCGAATCTACCATTCGTTTCTCTTTATAATTTCCAAATAAATTTTTTAATACTTTAATGAATTTCCAAATAAATTTTTTAATACTTTAATGAAAAAAAGTCAGTTGACGGTCTTCACACTTTTTCACATAATCCTGGACATTATATGTGAAATGCCAGTGAAATGCTGCATGTCCATTAGCAATATTAGCAGACAGACAGCCGTACAGCGGTACGACATATAATCCAAGTAGACGAAAGACTTCTTTTTTAAGAGGAAAAATAAAGTCGGAAGAGTGGTGAAGAAGTTTTGGATACTTGTGATTGTCGTAACCGACGGTATGCCAGTTTTTTTATGTGTGTATGTGCGTGTATAAAGATATAATTAAAACAATATGTATACACCCACGTATATATATATATATATATATATATATATATATATATATATATATATATATATATATATACATACATGCATATATGGGTACAGGACATCAAAAAAACGTTAAACACAATGGGAAACGAAAAACGAAAACAAAAAACGAACTTTTTTCGAACAATGAAAAAAATCAGAGAAACGAGACATATATATATATGTATATATATATATATATATATATATATATATATATATATATATATATATATATATATATATATATATACAACAAAGCCTAATGGTGTAAATTTTTAAAACTCCTTTAGGGACAAACGGTTTTCACAACGAATTCCTATTTAATTGGAATCTACATGATCTGAAGTATATTTGTAGAAAAGAAATATTTAATTTTCTCAAGGTTATGAAGAAGCAAATCTTCGGGGCACAATTGTGTAGACATGCCGAAATATAAATATATATATATATATATATATATATATATATATATATATATATATATATATATATATATATATATATATATATATATATTATTTTGTTTAAAAGAGTCCCAACACTGTCTGTTTTTTATGTTTAATTTATATTCCTGCAAAACCAATGTGAGATATAGAATATGGAATATACAATATATAATATAAAATAAAAATGGATGGTACAATGAAATAAAATATTGAATGTCTTACTGAATATATGGAATATGTCTTATTGAATAGATGAAATATTGAGTGTTCAATATAAAGGATTAAATATATAAAGGCGAATACGTATTTTCTATACCTTGTGGAAGACAGAAAACCAACCAACCTATTACAGTCTGTTAAAGTCTGTCATACCGGCCATGATGAAATACCAGAGATTAATTTTGAAAGCCGCATTTCCTCGCTTTCGGTAAATATGTTGCTTATTTTTTGGTAGTTTTTGACTTATTTAGTCCCTCTGAGCGTGAGGCATTACTATATAGTTACTATATAGTTAATGTCCTTATATAAATTATATATATTTATGAAAAAAATGATGAGTTTTTTTTCATTATGAGGTTTTTTCACGCTGACTACTTGATAAATTCTTATAAAGATTTCATCCTATATTATATTATAAATAATTAGAATATATTCAGTGCTGAATATTATTCTGTATAAGCACATGTTACTGAGATGCAACCGGATAAATTCAAATCTCTTTCACGGATATATAATTATGAACAGAAGTCATCGTACTGTGTTGGGTACATCGTGGTATGTTGATTCTTGTTTATTTTTATGTGTCTCGACCATACGTGTACTGATGAACAAAAGATGCAGGTTACTTCACAATTTTTCTGTTTTGATTGAGAAACCAGTGGTTTACCGTTAAGTTCAATGTTTTTAAGAGATTAATTTTGAAAGCTGCATTTCCTCGCTTTCGGTAAATATGTTGCTTTTTTTTTTTGGTAGTTTTTGACTTATTTAGTCCCTCTGAGCGTGAGACATTACTATATAGTTACTATATAGTTAATGCCCTTATATAAATTATATATATTTATGAAAAAAATGATGAGTTTTTTTCATTATGAGGTTTTTTCACGCTGACTACTTGATAAATTCTTATAAAGATTTTATCCTATATTATATTATATTATATATATATATATATATATATATATATATATATATATATATATATATATATATATATATATATATATATATGTATGTATGTATGTATATATATATATATATATATATATATATATATATATATATATATATATATATATATATATATATATATATATATATATATATATATATATATATATATATATATATATATATATATGAATATGTATATAAAACCAACTCTGTAAAAATGTATGTGTGTATATATTTATACATATATATGTGTATAAGTTTCAGAAGATAAAAGTCAGTCATAATAAGAAATCTTCCAAAAATCTATTTCCTTAATTTTTAACTACTGTCTCTCGCACACATATTTACACAATTTTGATTTTGAATTATTTAAAAAATTATTTGGAAATTATAAAGACAATCGGATGGTAGATTCTACGAACTAAAAAAAAAATTGGGTGCGGGTAAGAATTTTTTTTTTTTTTTTTTGCATATTCGTATTAATTCCATTATGCAGAAGACAGAATCGAAAAAGTTTTGTAAAAATTAATAAAAATAAAAAAAAGTTACGAGGGGTTTTACCATGTGCTTACATCATAATTCCGCCCCAATTTGATACACGCGGTTGCACATCAAAATCAATTGCTGAGGATGGAAGTGACCCTGTAATGAATATACTAAACAAAGCTTTTCTTGCTTTCACAAGAAAGTTGCGTTCAAGACAAAGAATTCCTTGGGGGAGCAGTGAAAACATTCACCAAGCAACTTCTGGAATTAACTTCTGGAACAAAACAAGGTTTTTTATGGAAGGTTCTTTATGGAAGACCAGCAGTTACCCATGCATACAAGCCTTCCATCTCCATGTCACAGATGTTATTCAAGGGAAAAGCAAAGGGTGATACAGTTTGGCTACCAGTAATGTCGTAACTCATTTCTACGGCTGAGTGAATTGGAGCAACGTGAAATAAAGTGCCTTGCTCAAGAACAGAGCCCGGTCCGGGAATCGAGCTCACCACCAAATGACTGTGGGCCCAATGCTCTAACCGCTGAACCATTGGACGATGATAACGATGATAATAGCGGTAGTGATGGTGATGAATGGTAGTGATACTTCGGAAAAATGTTCCAGGATTTTTTTTTTTTCCGAACGAATTTACATTTCCTAACTTACAAAGGAAAGAAAGCAAATGAGCATCGGTGGTTCGGTGGTAGAATGCTCGCGGGAAGCCCGGGTTCAAATCCTGGCTGAAGCAACTTAATTTTTCTTTTTATAAATTGCTTTCAAACCATATTCGGACAAAATGTTTTTAATTCAAATAGTGTTACTCATTGAATTAATTTTCCTTTTATAACTTCCAGCAAAATAATGCTAAAGAGCATCGATGACTCAGTGGTAGAATGCTTGCCAGTCGCCCGGGTTCAATTCTCGGCCGGTGCAACATAATATTATTTTGCGTTTTATTAACGCAGAGGTGGTAAATGTGGGTTGATGCCGGTTCATACGGGTGATGATGGTTGTGCTGATAAAGTGGTGGTGAAGGTGGTAACGGTTGCGAGGAAAGTGATGATGACGGTTGTAGCGTGGTGACGTTGGCGGTGGTGGTGATGATGTTGATGATTGTGGTTGTAGCTGATGATGGGCGAGGTTAATTGTGATTCTGATAGAGGTGGTGATGGAAACGGCAATAGTGGTAATGGTGGTGGTGGTGGTGGTGGGAGATGTTGATGATTGTGGCAGTGGTGATTATGGTGATGGTCATGTGGACGATGGTAAAGAGTAAAGACCCCACTCGGTCATGAATGACCATGAGATTTCACCTAGAAAGTTGCCCTCCGAGGTACAAGTCCGGACAAGGTTCTTTATGGAAGACCAGTTGTCGCCCATGTATACAAGCTTCTCCTCTCCACACCACGAGTGTTATCCAAGGGAAAGGCAAAGGCCGATGCAGATTGGCTGCCAGTGACGTCACAATTCCTTTCTACAGCTGAGTGAACTGGAACAACGTGAAATAAAAATGTCTTGCTGAAGAACACAACCCGGTCCGAGAATCGAGCTCACCACCACATGACTGTGAGCCCAATGATCTAACCACTGAACCATTGAGCGATGATAATGTTGATAATAACGGTAGTGATGGTGATGAATGGTAGTAAAACTTAGGAAAAATGTTTTGATTCAAGGTTTTGGTTCGTTGAATGAATTTTCATTTCCTATCTTACAAGTGAATGCGGACAAGCGTGCATCGGTGGTTCAGTGGTAGAATGCTCGCCTGCCACGCGGGCGGCCCGGGTTCGATTCCCGGTCGATGCACTTTAAATTTCCTCTCTTTTTTTTTTTTTGCAATTCATTAAGGTTGATATTTTTAATAAATTGCTTTCAAACCATATTCGGACAAAATGTTCTTAATTCAAATATTGTTACTCATTGAATTAATTTTCCTTTTATAACTTCCAGCAAAATAATGCTAAAAAGCATCGATGACTCAGTGGTAGAATGCTCGCCGGTCACCCGGGTTCAATTCTCGGCCGATGCAACATAATATTATTTTGCTTTCTATTAACGTCGAGGTGGTAAATTTGGGTTAATGCCGGTTCATACGGGTGATGATAAAGAGGTGGTGAAGGCAGTAACAGTTCTGAGGAAGGTGACGATGATGGTTGTGGTGCAAGTGATGGTAACGGTGGTGGTGGTGGTGATGTTGATGATGGTGGTTGTAGCTAATGATGGATGAGGCTGATTGTGATTATGATAGAGGTGGCAATAGTGGTGTTGGTGATGGTGGTGATGGTAGGGTTCTTGGTTATTGTGGTAGTGGTGATTGTGGTGATGGTCATGTGGATTGATGATAAAGGGTAAAGACCCCGCCACCCTCGATCATGAATGACTATGGGACTGCGCCGAGAAAGTTACCTTCCGAGGCACAAGTCCGGGCAAGTTTCTTTATAGAAGACCAGCAGTCGCCCATGCATACCAGCCTCCCATCGACACGCCACCGATGTTATTCAAGGGAAAGGCAAAGGCCGATGCAGCTTGGCAACTCATTTCTACGGCTGAGTGAACTGGAACAACGTGAAATAAAGTGTCTTGCTGAAGAACACAGCCCGGTCCGGGAATCGAGCTCGCCACCACATGCCGTGTTTCCCAGCGTGGGGCATATGCCCTACCGTTGGGACGCGGTAATATTTTGATGAGGCATGCGTAGGGTTATGTTGAATTTATAAGAGAAATGGGGGAAATTTCGAGTTATTAAAAAAACATTCTTTACATCCCTTCTGTGGACAATTTTATCAAATCTTTGACACTCAAGAGACAACAGAACGTTTTCATCATATTCATAAGATCTGATATCACTAAAGAGGGAATAAGATTATTTCCTTCGATTTTGTGGTATGTGAAAACATGTAGGTAATTACAAATGCGTATGTGTGTGTGTGCATGCGTGTATGTAGTATAGAACTGGTCAGTACTGAAAGCATTGCCATCTTAATTCCCTATGGAGAAATAAACAGGAGACAGTCTTATGTCTGCGTATGTGTCTAAGAGTAGTGACACTTTTATCTCTGGCGACAAAAAATCTAGGTACACAAGAAAAATGTGGTGCTGCAGAGTATTGATTGGGCAATAAATGGCGTTTGGTGGGATGAGGGATGACAGAATTGAATGGTGTGAAATGGGTTGAAATGGAGTGGAAGTTAGTGGTAGCGTCAGCGAAGGAAGAGAAAGAGAGAGAGAGAGGGAAGGAGATAGATAGAGAAAGAGAGATTTATGGTACTGGTAACGCACGCACACACACACACACACACACACACACACACACACGTATATATATGAAAAGAGATGAAAATTAACAGGTCATTTTATTCCCACCAATCAGTTTTGTGAAGTCAGCAAAGAGGTAAGAAAAATCTTCTCTCATTGATACAAAGGCTTTTGCAGCTGAGAATATTTATGGAATATATTTTGTCTCTTTTTGAGCATATTTTCCGAAAAGTTATACTGAAATCTTTTTGAATGAATATGTGTTATATCATGTAGATTCCGAATATACCAATTTTGGGGTGGGAATTTCGGAAAATTCATCGGAGTCCATTTCAATTCGTCTTAACTTTCAAGAAAATGGATATTTTTTAATGAAATTTTCTATGAATATACCTCAGACTGTGTGTGTGTGTGTGTGTGTGTGTGTGTGTGTGTGTGTGTGTGTGTGTGTGTCAGCGTGAAAAAAACCTCATAATGAAAAAATAATGAAAAAGATTTCATAATGAAAAAAATTCATCATTTTTTCATAAATATATATAAATCATTTATATAAAGGGCATTAACTGTGTAGTAATGCCTCACGCTTCGAGGGACTAAATAAGTCAAGAACTACCAAAAAATAAGCAACATATTTTTGGTAGTTCTTGACTTATTTAGTCCCTCGAAGCGTGAGGCATTACTACACAGTTAATGCCCTTTATATAAATGATTTATATATATTTATGAAAAAATGATGAATTTTTTTCATTATGAAATCTTTTTCATTATTTTTTTCATTATGAGGTTTTTTCACGCTGACTACTTGATAAATTTTTATAAAGAATTTATCCTATATTATATTATAAATAATTAGAATATATTCAGTGCTGAATATTATTCTGTATAAGCACATGTTACTGAGATGCAACCGGATAAATTCAAATCTCTTTCATGGATATATAATTATGAACAGAAGTCATCGTGCTGTGGTGGCTACATCGTGGTATGTTGATTCTTGTTTATTTTTATGTATCTCGACCATACGTGTACTGATGAACAAAAGAATGCAGGTTACTTCACAGTTTTTTTTCTGTATTTGATTGAGAAACCAGTGGTTTACCGTTAAGTTAAATGTTTTTAAGAGATAAATTTTGAAAGCTGCATCCCCTCGCTTTCAGTAAATATGTTGCTTATTTTTTGGTAGTTCTTGACTTATTTAGTCCCTCGAAGCGTGAGGTATATATATATATATATATATATATAGCTTTAGGGAAAAGAACCAAGGTTCATGAACTCATCGATGAAAATCCACTGTCACAGATAGAAAAATTAATAATTAAAAGTACAATAAATATATATTTATATATATTTTATACTGTGAAATTTAATTTAATTTTAATTTTTAATAAATTGATTTTAATTGAATTTTTACCTGTAATTTTGGATTTTATCCCTAATATTATATATATATATATATTATATATATATATATATATATATATATATATATATATATATATATATATATATATATATATATATATGTATATATATATATATATATATATATATATATATATATATATACATATATATATATATATACACATATACATACGACGGGCTTTTTTCAGTTTCCGTCTAACAAATCCACTCACAAGGCTTTGGTCGGCCCGAGGCTATAATAGAAATCACTTGCCCAAAGTGCCACGCAGTGGGACTGAACCCTGAACCACTATTTTTTTTTTTAATTTTGTCTCTGGGTAATATTGTAATCCAGTGGTTCCCAAACTTTTTAGAGACGCGACCCACTATTTATGACACCAGTTTATGGCGACCTACTATTTATGACACCAGTTTATGGCGACCTACTATTTATGACACCAATTTATGGCGACCCACTTAACTCTACTGGGTAAAAACATTAATGAAAGAAACAAATTTATTTCAGATTACATTTTCATTGAGGCCTGTGAGAAGGCCTCATTCATATTAAATGTGAAACAAAACGTTTTATAACTGTTTCAACGTCTCTATACCCTATGGGCAGGTATTAACTCTAATACAAAACCTCGAAGCAGTAACTATTATCGGCTCGATCAGTGTTGTACTGTGCCTAGTTAAAGTTCTCTATAAATAGGTAAAAACAGACGTTTCCTTTTTGCGATTACGTACGAATAAATTACTTGAGAAAATGACCACCTCTGAATTGTTAAGTTCGTGAAAAAAGCCTACTGCTTGATAAAACAACCAGTCTGGTATTGAAAACATGAGGTTTGAACTATCTCGATAGACAGCAGTTAATCAACGCTAATGCGTAATTTTATAACTTTTTGCAACCCACTAGGATTCCGTTCGCGACCCATCAGTGGGTCGCGACTCATAGTTTGGGAACCACTGTTGTAATCATTAACCAAATTTTGAATAACAAAAATTAAATATCACAAGGGGGCATCAGGATTTTAGAAATGATTCGATGGGGTATGGCCAAAAGTCGGTTAGGAATCATTGACCACATGACTGTGAACTCAATATGCTCTAACCGCTGAACCATTGGACGATGATAGCGGTGACAATAACGGTAGTGATGAATGGTAGTGAAACTTTGGAAAAATGTTTTAATTCAAGGCTTTTGTTCTTTGAATGAATTTTCATTACAAGCGAGCAAGAGTAAGTGAGCATCGATGGTTCAGTGGTAGAATGCTCGCCTGCCACGCGGGCGGCCCGGGTTCGATTCCCGGTCGATGCAATTTAATTTTTCTCTTTTTTTTTTTTTTTTTTTTTGCAATTCCTTAAGGTTGAAATTTTTGTTTAAATTGTTTTCAAACCATATTCGGAAAAAATGTTTTTAATTCAAATATTGTTACTCATTGAATTAATTTTCCTTTTATAACTTCCAGCAAAATAATGCTAAAGGGCATCGATGACTCGCTAGCTGATAAAGTGATGGTGAAGGCGGTAACGGTTGTGAGGAAGACGATGATGACGGTTGTAGTGTAAGTGATGGTGACGACGGCGGCGGCGCTGGTGGTGGTGGTGGTGGTGGTGGTGGTGATGTTGATGTAGCTAATAATGTGTGAGGTCGATTGTGATTATGACAGAGGTGATGATGGAGGTGGTAATGGTGGTGGTGGTGGTAATGATAACGGAAGTGATGATGATGATGGCGGTGTGTGAGATGGTAGTGGTGGTGATGATAATGGTAGTGGAGGAGGTAGTAATGTTGGAAATGATAATGGCGGTGATGGTGGGGCTGGTGGTGATGACAGTTGTGGTGATGATTATGTAGATGATGGTGAAAAGAGTGGCGGTGGTATTGATAGCGCTTGTGATGACGACGGCGTAGCTGATGGTTATAATCGTTATTATGATGATAGTAGTGTCTGACGATGATGGTGGTGGTGTGGCGGCGGTCACTAAGCTGTTAAAAAAACAGTAGCATAAGGTGTGTGAAACCTTGGGGCACCCCTTTGAGTTTTTTCCCCTCGCCGCACTACAACGGACCATTAAAAATACTTTAATTTCACAGGTGTACACAACGGACGCAAAAGGGGCTGACCTGATAAAGAGAGTCATCCGGTGTCAACCCTCGCTGATGCTCCCACCTATTATTCAATATGCTCTATTCTAAGAGTGTACGATGTGAGCTGAGGGAGATTAGACTGTTATTTCTAGCAGTAATGGTACTGGGCGTAAAAAGAAATATTGAGCTGGCAGATGGGGATGTTGATGCAAATAGTGATTGTTGTTGTTTTTGGAGTTGTTGTTGGTTGTGGTGGCGGTGGAGGTGGTGGCGGTGGAGGTGGTGGTTGTGGTGGTGTTGGCTGCGGTGCAGGTATTCAAGGTGGCGATTAGTAGTGTTAGTATTTAGTTGGGGGTGTGTCTGTTGATATGGGTACCGGAGGAAGTAATAATAAGGGTGATGTAGTAGCAGCAGCAGCAGCAGCAGCGGCCGTAGCAGCAGCAGCCGTAGTAGTACCAGCCGTAGCAGCAGCAGCCGTAGTAGTACCAGCCGTAGCAGCAGCAGCCGTAGTAGTAGCAGTAGTAGTAGTAATAGTAGTAGTAGTAGTAGTAGTAGTAGTAGTGGTGGTGCTGGTGGTGCTGGTGGTGCTGGTGTTGGAACTAGTGGCGTCGGTGATGTTGATGTTAGTCGTAAATGAAAAAAATATATATTTACAAAGTGGTGACGGAAGCACAAAACTAAAGACTGGTGTCAAATACTGACTAATATGAAATTACAGCAGCATAAACTTGTCGGGCATCGGTGGTTCAGTGGTAGAATGCTCGCCTGCCACGCGGGCGGCCCGGGTTCGATTCCCGGCCGATGCAACCTGTCTTTTTTTTTTTCATTTTATTGGACAGATTTAATTTTTTACTTGTTTCAGTGATTCGATTGCAGCCATGCTGGAGAACCGCCTTTAGTCGAGCAAATCGACCCCAGAGCTTATTCTCTTTTGCCGCTAAGTTACGGGGACGTAAACACACCAGCATCGGTTGTCAGATGATGTTGGGAGACAAACACAGACACGCAAACATACATACATATATATATATATATATATATATATATATATATATATACAACGAGCTTCTTCCAGTTTCCGTCTACCAAATCCACTCACAAGGCTTTGGTCAGCCCGATGCTATAGTAGAAGACACTTGCCCAAGGTGCCACGCAGTGAGACTGAACCCGGGACCATGTGGTTAGTAAGCAAGCTACTTACCACACAACCACTCCTAATTCAAATATTATTATTCTTTGAATTAAATTCTTTTACAGTTTCCAGCAAAATAATGCTAAAGAGCATTGATGATTCAATAGTAGAATGCCCACGGGGCGCCCTGATTCAATTCTCAGCCAATGCAGCATGGCACTTTTTTACTTCTTATTAACGTGGTGACTTTTATTAATTCCCTCGGAGGAAGCTTCGGGAAAATGTTTTTAAGTTAAAGCCTTTCTTCTTTCAATGAATTTTCTTTTCATAACTTAGAAGGCTTATAATGTCAGGCAGCATCGGTGGTTCAGTGGTAGAATGCTCGCCTGCCACGCGGGCGGCCCGGGTTCGATTCCCGGCCGATGCAACATTACATTTTTTTTTTCATTTTATTAAGGTTCTTATTTTTTATAAATTGCTTTCAAGCCATACAAAATGGTCTAAGTTTGAATATTGTTATTCTTTGAATAAATTTTTTTATAACTTTCAGGAGAACAATGCCAACGAGTATCGACGGTTCAGAGGCAGAATGCTGACGGGCCGCCCACGTTCAGTTCCTGGCTGACACAACCTGATACTTTCTTTATTAACGTTGAAGTTTTTGGTAATTGCTGTCGAGGAAGCTTCAGAAAGCTTCTAACTGCAAGTCTTTTGAGCATTGAACGAATTTTCATTTCATAACTTAGAAGGGTAATTGTTCATTATGGTTTGGTTATATTAAAAAAAGGAAATAAAAATTAAGTGGGAGATAAGTAGTAAAAGAGGCAGCTTACCTTTTACACAACATAAACACATGTGGGCGGAGGTAAGTGATATGGATCACACACCCTTTGTTTTTTTGTTGTTTTTTTTATTCTGCAGCAACCCACTATATTTGGAAATGCAGATTTTTTTTTTTTTTTTTTTTTTGCAGATTCGGAATCTCCGCACTCAGATTAGTGGATTTCTGTAAAAAAAAAAAAAAGCTAAAAAAGAAAAACCAAAGGGTTGCGGTCCATGTTCTTTACCTCCGCCCAGATGTCTTCCTTTTATCCGTGGAATTACACCATATAAATTCATGCAAATATGAAACAAACAATTCGTCCGATGTCCCAAACTGTCGTCGCAACACCCGTTTTACTCGTACCCATATGCTTTCAACATTTTGTGTGTGAACGTGTTGATTATGAGGATCAACAAAATTTTGTTGGTGTATAATCACCTCATGCGTGTAGGCACTATCATTCAGGATACCAATGTTATTATACGCTCGCTAGCCAACACTGTCTATGTGAGTCCCAGGTAAATCCATCTTTGCATCAGCGCAGTTAAAGTTTATTCAGTACGGTCAGGTACTTCGACCAAAAAAATACTTTTTAAAGACGCTCTCAATGCCAGCGAATACTCAATGGCCAGGGCGCCACTCACCTCGATGATACTCACGATGAAAGAACTTGCTTTCGTCAATTTCTACAACTAATGACTGTCCATTAGCATCCAAACCGCCGATTTCTATGGGATTCTGTTGGAGCCAAACATCACGTACTTCCCGACAGAAATTACACCAATCCACGACTGTAGTTCGACTACTGACGGAAGACTCGTCTATAATATCATCTGGTGACATATCTCGTGCCCAACAGAAAATAATTAGAATGATATTGAACAAAGAAATATGAATTCTCTCAAAAAATGAACCGTAACGAACAGATTTGGGTAATTGTTCAGTATGGTTATGGCGTAATTCCACGGACAAAAGAACACATTTATTCACTTTCTGACGGCGATCGCCAGTGTTTTATGCTGTGTAAAAATAAGTTGCTTCTTTTACTAGTTGTAAGGCGCATGAGTGGCTGTGTGGTAAGTAGCTTGCTTACCAACCACATGGTTCCGAGTTCAGTCCCACTGCGTGGTATCTTGGGCAAATTTCTACTATAGCCTCGGGCCGACCAAAGCCTTGTGAGTGGATTTGGTAGACGGAAACTGAAAGAAGCCCGTCGTATATATGTATATATATATATGTGTGTGTGTGTGTGTGTCTGTGTCTGTGTTTGTCCCCCTAGCATTGCTTGACAAACGATGCTGGTGTGTTTATGTCCCCGTCACTTAGCAGTTCGGCAAAAGAGACCGATAGAATAAGTACTAGGCTTACAAAGAATAAGTCCCGGGGTCGATTTGCTCGACTAAAGACGGTGCTCCAGCATGGCCGCAGTCAAATGACTGAAACAAGTAAAAGAGTAAAGAGTATACCGAACAATTACCATATTTTTCATAATTGCTTTCAATATTGCTATCCTTTGAATGGGCTTTTCTTTTATAACTTCCAGTAAAATAATGCCAAAGAGCATCGATGACTCAGTGGTAGAATGCTTGCTGGTCGCCCGGGTTCAAATCTGGGCCGACGCAACCTGATACTCTCTTGCTTTTTATAAACGTTGAGATTTTTGGTAATTACTTTCGAGGAAGCTTCGGAAAATGTTTTGTTCTTTGAATGCATTTTCATTTCATGACTTAAAAGAGACACTAGACAAGCGAGCATCGGTGGTTCAGTGGTAGAATGCTCGCCTGCCACGCGGGCGGCCCGGGTTCGATTCCCGGCCGATGCAACCTGTTTTTTTTCATTCTATTGGACAGATTTACTTTTTTACTTGTTTTAGTGATTTGACTACAGCCATGCTGGAGCACTGCCTTTAGTCGAACAAATCAACCCCAGAGCTTTTCTTTTATAACTTCCAGTAAAATAATGCCAAAGAGCATCGATGACTCAGTGCTAGAATGCTTGCTGGTCGCCCGGGTTCAAATCTGGGCCGACGCAACCTGATACTCTCTTGCTTTTTATTAACGTTGAGATTTTTGGTAATTACTTTCGAGGAAGCTTCGGAAAATGTTTTGTTCTTTGAATGCATTTTCATTTCATGACTTAAAAGAGACGCTATACAAGTGAGCATCGGTGGTTCAGTGGTAGAATGCTCGCCTGCCACGCGGGCGGCCCGGTTTCGGTTCCCGGCCGATGCAACCTGTTTTTTTTCATTCTATTGGACAGATTTACTTTTTTACTTGTTTCAGTGATTCGATTGCAGCCATGCTGGAGAACCGCCTTTAGTCGAGCAAATCGACCCCAGAGCTTATTCTCTTTTGCCGCTAAGTTACGGGGACGTAAACACACCAGCATCGGTTGTCAGATGATGTTGGGAGACAAACACAGACACGCAAACATACATACATATATATATATATATATATATATATATACAACGAGCTTCTTCCAGTTTCCGTCTACCAAATCCACTCACAAGGCTTTGGTCAGCCCGATGCTATAGTAGAAGACACTTGCCCAAGGTGCCACGCAGTGAGACTGAACCCGGGACCATGTGGTTAGTAAGCAAACTACTTACCACACAACCACTCCTAATTCAAATATTATTATTCTTTGAATTAAATTCTTTTACAGTTGCCAGCAAAATAATGCTAAAGAGCATTGATGATTCAATAGTAGAATGCCCACGGGGCGCCCTGATTCAATTCTCAGCCAATGCAGCATGGCACTTTTTTACTTCTTATTAACGTGGTGACTTTTATTAATTCCCTCGGAGGAATCTTCGGGAAAATGTTTTTAAGTTAAAGCCTTTCTTCTTTCAATGAATTTTCTTTTCATAACTTAGAAGGCTTGTAATGTCAGGCAGCATCGGTGGTTCAGTGGTAGAATGCTCGCCTGCCACGCGGGCGGCCCGGGTTCGATTCCCGGCCGATGCAACATTACATTTTTTTTTTCATTTTATTAAGGTTCTTATTTTTTATAAATTGCTTTCAAGCCATACAAAATGGTCTAAGTTTGAATATTGTTATTCTTTGAATAAATTTTTTTATAACTTTCAGGAGAACAATGCCAACGAGTATCGACGGTTCAGAGGCAGAATGCTGACGGGCCGCCCACGTTCAGTTCCTGGCTGACACAACCTGATACTTTCTTTATTAACGTTGAAGTTTTTGGTAATTGCTGTCGAGGAAGCTTCAGAAAGCTTCTAACTGCAAGTCTTTTGAGCATTGAACGAATTTTCATTTCATAACTTAGAAGGGTAATTGTTCATTATGGTTTGGTTATATTAAAAAAAGGAAATAAAAATTAAGTGGGAGATAAGTAGTAAAAGAGGCAGCTTACCTTTTACACAACATAAACACATGTGGGCGGAGGTAAGTGATATGGATCACACTCCCTTTGTTTTTTTGTTGTTTTTTTTATTCTGCAGGAACCCACTATATTTGGAAATGCAGATTTTTTTTTTTTTTTTTTTTTTGCAGATTCGGAATCTCCGCACTCAGATTAGTGGTCTAAGTTTGAATATTGTTATTCTTTGAATAAATTTTTTTATAACTTTCAGGAGAACAATGCCAACGAGTATCGACGGTTCAGAGGCAGAATGCTGACGGGCCGCCCACGTTCAGTTCCTGGCTGACACAACCTGATACTTTCTTTATTAACGTTGAAGTTTTTGGTAATTGCTGTCGAGGAAGCTTCAGAAAGCTTCTAACTGCAAGTCTTTTGAGCATTGAACGAATTTTCATTTCATAACTTAGAAGGGTAATTGTTCATTATGGTTTGGTTATATTAAAAAAAGGAAATAAAAATTAAGTGGGAGATAAGTAGTAAAAGAGGCAGCTTACCTTTTACACAACATAAACACATGTGGGCGGAGGTAAGTGATATGGATCACACTCCCTTTGTTTTTTTGTTGTTTTTTTTATTCTGCAGGAACCCACTATATTTGGAAATGCAGATTTTTTTTTTTTTTTTTTTTTTGCAGATTCGGAATCTCCGCACTCAGATTAGTGGATTTCTGTAAAAAAAAAAAAAGCTAAAAAAAAAAAACCAAAGGGTTGCGGTCCATGTTCTTTACCTCCGCCCAGATGTCTTCCTTTTATCCGTGGAATTACACCATATAAATTCATGCAAATATGAAACAAACAATTCGTCCGATGTCCCAAACTGTCGTCGCAACACCCGTTTTACTCGTACCCATATGCTTTCAACATTTTGTGTGTGAACGTGTTGATTATGAGGATCAACAAAATTTTGTTGGTGTATAATCACCTCATGCGTGTAGGCACTATCATTCAGGATACCAATGTTATTATACGCTCGCTAGCCAACACTGTCTATGTGAGTCCCAGGTAAATCCATCTTTGCATCAGCGCAGTTAAAGTTTATTCAGTACGGTCAGGTACTTCGACCAAAAAAAATACTTTTTAAAGACGCTCTCAATGCCAGCGAATACTCAATGGCCAGGGCGCCACTCACCTCGATGATACTCACGATGAAAGAACTTGCTTTCGTCAATTTCTACAACTAATGACTGTCCATTAGCATCCAAACCGCCGATTTCTATGGGATTCTGTTGGAGCCAAACATCACGTACTTCCCGACAGAAATTACACCAATCCACGACTGTAGTTCGACAACTGACGGAAGACTCGTCTATAATATCATCTGGTGACATATCTCGTGCCCAACAGAAAATAATTAGAATGATATTGAACAAAGAAATATGAATTCTCTCAAAAAATGAACCGTAACGAACAGATTTGGGTAATTGTTCAGTATGGTTATGGCGTAATTCCACGGACAAAAAGAACACATTTATTCACTTTCTGACGGCGATCGCCAGTGTTTTATGCTGTGTAAAAATAAGTTGCTTCTTTTACTAGTTGTAAGGCGCAGGAGTGGCTGTGTGGTAAGTAGCTTGCTTACCAACCACATGGTTCCGAGTTCAGTCCCACTGCGTGGTATCTTGGGCAAATTTCTACTATAGCCTCGGGCCGACCAAAGCCTTGTGAGTGGATTTGGTAGACGGAAACTGAAAGAAGCCCGTCGTATATATGTATATATATATATGTGTGTGTGTGTGTGTGTCTGTGTCTGTGTTTGTCCCCCTAGCATTGCTTGACAAACGATGCTGGTGTGTTTATGTCCCCGTCACTTAGCAGTTCGGCAAAAGAGACCGATAGAATAAGTACTAGGCTTACAAAGAATAAGTCCCGGGGTCGATTTGCTCGACTAAAGACGGTGCTCCAGCATGGCCGCAGTCAAATGACTGAAACAAGTAAAAGAGTAAAGAGTATACCGAACAATTACCATATTTTTCATAATTGCTTTCAATATTGCTATCCTTTGAATGGGCTTTTCTTTTATAACTTCCAGTAAAATAATGCCAAAGAGCATCGATGACTCAGTGGTAGAATGCTTGCTGGTCGCCCGGGTTCAAATCTGGGCCGACGCAACCTGATACTCTCTTGCTTTTTATAAACGTTGAGATTTTTGGTAATTACTTTCGAGGAAGCTTCGGAAAATGTTTTGTTCTTTGAATGCATTTTCATTTCATGACTTAAAAGAGACACTAGACAAGCGAGCATCGGTGGTTCAGTGGTAGAATGCTCGCCTGCCACGCGGGCGGCCCGGGTTCGATTCCCGGCCGATGCAACCTGTTTTTTTTCATTCTATTGGACAGATTTACTTTTTTACTTGTTTTAGTGATTTGACTACAGCCATGCTGGAGCACTGCCTTTAGTCGAACAAATCAACCCCAGAGCTTTTCTTTTATAACTTCCAGTAAAATAATGCCAAAGAGCATCGATGACTCAGTGCTAGAATGCTTGCTGGTCGCCCGGGTTCAAATCTGGGCCGACGCAACCTGATACTCTCTTGCTTTTTATTAACGTTGAGATTTTTGGTAATTACTTTCGAGGAAGCTTCGGAAAATGTTTTGTTCTTTGAATGCATTTTCATTTCATGACTTAAAAGAGACGCTATACAAGTGAGCATCGGTGGTTCAGTGGTAGAATGCTCGCCTGCCACGCGGGCGGCCCGGTTTCGGTTCCCGGCCGATGCAACCTGTTTTTTTTCATTCTATTGGACAGATTTACTTTTTTACTTGTTTCAGTGATTCGATTGCAGCCATGCTGGAGAACCGCCTTTAGTCGAGCAAATCGACCCCAGAGCTTATTCTCTTTTGCCGCTAAGTTACGGGGACGTAAACACACCAGCATCGGTTGTCAGATGATGTTGGGAGACAAACACAGACACGCAAACATACATACATATATATATATATATATATATATACAACGAGCTTCTTCCAGTTTCCGTCTACCAAATCCACTCACAAGGCTTTGGTCAGCCCGATGCTATAGTAGAAGACACTTGCCCAAGGTGCCACGCAGTGAGACTGAACCCGGGACCATGTGGTTAGTAAGCAAACTACTTACCACACAACCACTCCTTATTCAAATATTATTATTCTTTGAATTAAATTCTTTTACAGTTGCCAGCAAAATAATGCTAAAGAGCATTGATGATTCAATAGTAGAATGCCCACGGGGCGCCCTGATTCAATTCTCAGCCAATGCAGCATGGCACTTTTTTACTTCTTATTAACGTGGTGACTTTTATTAATTCCCTCGGAGGAAGCTTCGGGAAAATGTTTTTAAGTTAAAGCCTTTCTTCTTTCAATGAATTTTCTTTTCATAACTTAGAAGGCTTGTAATGTCAGGCAGCATCGGTGGTTCAGTGGTAGAATGCTCGCCTGCCACGCGGGCGGCCCGGGTTCGATTCCCGGCCGATGCAACATTACATTTATTTTTTCATTTTATTAAGGTTCTTATTTTTTATAAATTGCTTTCAAGCCATACAAAATGGTCTAAGTTTGAATATTGTTATTCTTTGAATAAATTTTTTTATAACTTTCAGGAGAACAATGCCAACGAGTATCGACGGTTCAGAGGCAGAATGCTGACGGGCCGCCCACGTTCAGTTCCTGGCTGACACAACCTGATACTTTCTTTATTAACGTTGAAGTTTTTGGTAATTGCTGTCGAGGAAGCTTCAGAAAGCTTCTAACTGCAAGTCTTTTGAGCATTGAACGAATTTTCATTTCATAACTTAGAAGGGTAATTGTTCATTATGGTTTGGTTATATTAAAAAAAGGAAATAAAAATTAAGTGGGAGATAAGTAGTAAAAGAGGCAGCTTACCTTTTACACAACATAAACACATGTGGGCGGAGGTAAGTGATATGGATCACACTCCCTTTGTTTTTTTGTTGTTTTTTTTATTCTGCAGGAACCCACTATATTTGGAAATGCAGATTTTTTTTTTTTTTTTTTTTTTTGCAGATTCGGAATCTCCGCACTCAGATTAGTGGATTTCTGTAAAAAAAAAAAAAGCTAAAAAAAAAAAACCAAAGGGTTGCGGTCCATGTTCTTTACCTCCGCCCAGATGTCTTCCTTTTATCCGTGGAATTACACCATATAAATTCATGCAAATATGAAACAAACAATTCGTCCGATGTCCCAAACTGTCGTCGCAACACCCGTTTTACTCGTACCCATATGCTTTCAACATTTTGTGTGTGAACGTGTTGATTATGAGGATCAACAAAATTTTGTTGGTGTATAATCACCTCATGCGTGTAGGCACTATCATTCAGGATACCAATGTTATTATACGCTCGCTAGCCAACACTGTCTATGTGAGTCCCAGGTAAATCCATCTTTGCATCAGCGCAGTTAAAGTTTATTCAGTACGGTCAGGTACTTCGACCAAAAAAAATACTTTTTAAAGACGCTCTCAATGCCAGCGAATACTCAATGGCCAGGGCGCCACTCACCTCGATGATACTCACGATGAAAGAACTTGCTTTCGTCAATTTCTACAACTAATGACTGTCCATTAGCATCCAAACCGCCGATTTCTATGGGATTCTGTTGGAGCCAAACATCACGTACTTCCCGACAGAAATTACACCAATCCACGACTGTAGTTCGACAACTGACGGAAGACTCGTCTATAAAATCATCTGGTGACATATCTCGTGCCCAACAGAAAATAATTAGAATGATATTGAACAAAGAAATATGAATTCTCTCAAAAAATGAACCGTAACGAACAGATTTGGGTAATTGTTCAGTATGGTTATGGCGTAATTCCACGGACAAAAAGAACACATTTATTCACTTTCTGACGGCGATCGCCAGTGTTTTATGCTGTGTAAAAATAAGTTGCTTCTTTTACTAGTTGTAAGGCGCAGGAGTGGCTGTGTGGTAAGTAGCTTGCTTACCAACCACATGGTTCCGAGTTCAGTCCCACTGCGTGGTATCTTGGGCAAATTTCTACTATAGCCTCGGGCCGACCAAAGCCTTGTGAGTGGATTTGGTAGACGGAAACTGAAAGAAGCCCGTCGTATATATGTATATATATATATATGTGTGTGTGTGTGTGTCTGTGTCTGTGTTTGTCCCCCTAGCATTGCTTGACAAACGATGCTGGTGTGTTTATGTCCCCGTCACTTAGCAGTTCGGCAAAAGAGACCGATAGAATAAGTACTAGGCTTACAAAGAATAAGTCCCGGGGTCGATTTGCTCGACTAAAGACGGTGCTCCAGCATGGCCGCAGTCAAATGACTGAAACAAGTAAAAGAGTAAAGAGTATACCGAACAATTACCATATTTTTCATAATTGCTTTCAATATTGCTATCCTTTGAATGGGCTTTTCTTTTATAACTTCCAGTAAAATAATGCCAAAGAGCATCGATGACTCAGTGGTAGAATGCTTGCTGGTCGCCCGGGTTCAAATCTGGGCCGACGCAACCTGATACTCTCTTGCTTTTTATAAACGTTGAGATTTTTGGTAATTACTTTCGAGGAAGCTTCGGAAAATGTTTTGTTCTTTGAATGCATTTTCATTTCATGACTTAAAAGAGACACTAGACAAGCGAGCATCGGTGGTTCAGTGGTAGAATGCTCGCCTGCCACGCGGGCGGCCCGGGTTCGATTCCCGGCCGATGCAACCTGTTTTTTTTCATTCTATTGGACAGATTTACTTTTTTACTTGTTTTAGTGATTTGACTACAGCCATGCTGGAGCACTGCCTTTAGTCGAACAAATCAACCCCAGAGCTTTTCTTTTATAACTTCCAGTAAAATAATGCCAAAGAGCATCGATGACTCAGTGCTAGAATGCTTGCTGGTCGCCCGGGTTCAAATCTGGGCCGACGCAACCTGATACTCTCTTGCTTTTTATTAACGTTGAGATTTTTGGTAATTACTTTCGAGGAAGCTTCGGAAAATGTTTTGTTCTTTGAATGCATTTTCATTTCATGACTTAAAAGAGACGCTATACAAGTGAGCATCGGTGGTTCAGTGGTAGAATGCTCGCCTGCCACGCGGGCGGCCCGGTTTCGGTTCCCGGCCGATGCAACCTGTTTTTTTTCATTCTATTGGACAGATTTACTTTTTTACTTGTTTCAGTGATTCGATTGCAGCCATGCTGGAGAACCGCCTTTAGTCGAGCAAATCGACCCCAGAGCTTATTCTCTTTTGCCGCTAAGTTACGGGGACGTAAACACACCAGCATCGGTTGTCAGATGATGTTGGGAGACAAACACAGACACGCAAACATACATACATATATATATATATATATATATATATATACAACGAGCTTCTTCCAGTTTCCGTCTACCAAATCCACTCACAAGGCTTTGGTCAGCCCGATGCTATAGTAGAAGACACTTGCCCAAGGTGCCACGCAGTGAGACTGAACCCGGGACCATGTGGTTAGTAAGCAAACTACTTACCACACAACCACTCCTAATTCAAATATTATTATTCTTTGAATTAAATTCTTTTACAGTTGCCAGCAAAATAATGCTAAAGAGCATTGATGATTCAATAGTAGAATGCCCACGGGGCGCCCTGATTCAATTCTCAGCCAATGCAGCATGGCACTTTTTTACTTCTTATTAACGTGGTGACTTTTATTAATTCCCTCGGAGGAATCTTCGGGAAAATGTTTTTAAGTTAAAGCCTTTCTTCTTTCAATGAATTTTCTTTTCATAACTTAGAAGGCTTGTAATGTCAGGCAGCATCGGTGGTTCAGTGGTAGAATGCTCGCCTGCCACGCGGGCGGCCCGGGTTCGATTCCCGGCCGATGCAACATTACATTTTTTTTTTCATTTTATTAAGGTTCTTATTTTTTATAAATTGCTTTCAAGCCATACAAAATGGTCTAAGTTTGAATATTGTTATTCTTTGAATAAATTTTTTTATAACTTTCAGGAGAACAATGCCAACGAGTATCGACGGTTCAGAGGCAGAATGCTGACGGGCCGCCCACGTTCAGTTCCTGGCTGACACAACCTGATACTTTCTTTATTAACGTTGAAGTTTTTGGTAATTGCTGTCGAGGAAGCTTCAGAAAGCTTCTAACTGCAAGTCTTTTGAGCATTGAACGAATTTTCATTTCATAACTTAGAAGGGTAATTGTTCATTATGGTTTGGTTATATTAAAAAAAGGAAATAAAAATTAAGTGGGAGATAAGTAGTAAAAGAGGCAGCTTACCTTTTACACAACATAAACACATGTGGGCGGAGGTAAGTGATATGGATCACACTCCCTTTGTTTTTTTGTTGTTTTTTTTATTCTGCAGGAACCCACTATATTTGGAAATGCAGATTTTTTTTTTTTTTTTTTTTTTGCAGATTCGGAATCTCCGCACTCAGATTAGTGGTCTAAGTTTGAATATTGTTATTCTTTGAATAAATTTTTTTATAACTTTCAGGAGAACAATGCCAACGAGTATCGACGGTTCAGAGGCAGAATGCTGACGGGCCGCCCACGTTCAGTTCCTGGCTGACACAACCTGATACTTTCTTTATTAACGTTGAAGTTTTTGGTAATTGCTGTCGAGGAAGCTTCAGAAAGCTTCTAACTGCAAGTCTTTTGAGCATTGAACGAATTTTCATTTCATAACTTAGAAGGGTAATTGTTCATTATGGTTTGGTTATATTAAAAAAAGGAAATAAAAATTAAGTGGGAGATAAGTAGTAAAAGAGGCAGCTTACCTTTTACACAACATAAACACATGTGGGCGGAGGTAAGTGATATGGATCACACTCCCTTTGTTTTTTTGTTGTTTTTTTTATTCTGCAGGAACCCACTATATTTGGAAATGCAGATTTTTTTTTTTTTTTTTTTTTTGCAGATTCGGAATCTCCGCACTCAGATTAGTGGATTTCTGTAAAAAAAAAAAAAGCTAAAAAAAAAAAACCAAAGGGTTGCGGTCCATGTTCTTTACCTCCGCCCAGATGTCTTCCTTTTATCCGTGGAATTACACCATATAAATTCATGCAAATATGAAACAAACAATTCGTCCGATGTCCCAAACTGTCGTCGCAACACCCGTTTTACTCGTACCCATATGCTTTCAACATTTTGTGTGTGAACGTGTTGATTATGAGGATCAACAAAATTTTGTTGGTGTATAATCACCTCATGCGTGTAGGCACTATCATTCAGGATACCAATGTTATTATACGCTCGCTAGCCAACACTGTCTATGTGAGTCCCAGGTAAATCCATCTTTGCATCAGCGCAGTTAAAGTTTATTCAGTACGGTCAGGTACTTCGACCAAAAAAAATACTTTTTAAAGACGCTCTCAATGCCAGCGAATACTCAATGGCCAGGGCGCCACTCACCTCGATGATACTCACGATGAAAGAACTTGCTTTCGTCAATTTCTACAACTAATGACTGTCCATTAGCATCCAAACCGCCGATTTCTATGGGATTCTGTTGGAGCCAAACATCACGTACTTCCCGACAGAAATTACACCAATCCACGACTGTAGTTCGACAACTGACGGAAGACTCGTCTATAATATCATCTGGTGACATATCTCGTGCCCAACAGAAAATAATTAGAATGATATTGAACAAAGAAATATGAATTCTCTCAAAAAATGAACCGTAACGAACAGATTTGGGTAATTGTTCAGTATGGTTATGGCGTAATTCCACGGACAAAAAGAACACATTTATTCACTTTCTGACGGCGATCGCCAGTGTTTTATGCTGTGTAAAAATAAGTTGCTTCTTTTACTAGTTGTAAGGCGCAGGAGTGGCTGTGTGGTAAGTAGCTTGCTTACCAACCACATGGTTCCGAGTTCAGTCCCACTGCGTGGTATCTTGGGCAAATTTCTACTATAGCCTCGGGCCGACCAAAGCCTTGTGAGTGGATTTGGTAGACGGAAACTGAAAGAAGCCCGTCGTATATATGTATATATATATATGTGTGTGTGTGTGTGTGTCTGTGTCTGTGTTTGTCCCCCTAGCATTGCTTGACAAACGATGCTGGTGTGTTTATGTCCCCGTCACTTAGCAGTTCGGCAAAAGAGACCGATAGAATAAGTACTAGGCTTACAAAGAATAAGTCCCGGGGTCGATTTGCTCGACTAAAGACGGTGCTCCAGCATGGCCGCAGTCAAATGACTGAAACAAGTAAAAGAGTAAAGAGTATACCGAACAATTACCATATTTTTCATAATTGCTTTCAATATTGCTATCCTTTGAATGGGCTTTTCTTTTATAACTTCCAGTAAAATAATGCCAAAGAGCATCGATGACTCAGTGGTAGAATGCTTGCTGGTCGCCCGGGTTCAAATCTGGGCCGACGCAACCTGATACTCTCTTGCTTTTTATAAACGTTGAGATTTTTGGTAATTACTTTCGAGGAAGCTTCGGAAAATGTTTTGTTCTTTGAATGCATTTTCATTTCATGACTTAAAAGAGACACTAGACAAGCGAGCATCGGTGGTTCAGTGGTAGAATGCTCGCCTGCCACGCGGGCGGCCCGGGTTCGATTCCCGGCCGATGCAACCTGTTTTTTTTCATTCTATTGGACAGATTTACTTTTTTACTTGTTTTAGTGATTTGACTACAGCCATGCTGGAGCACTGCCTTTAGTCGAACAAATCAACCCCAGAGCTTTTCTTTTATAACTTCCAGTAAAATAATGCCAAAGAGCATCGATGACTCAGTGCTAGAATGCTTGCTGGTCGCCCGGGTTCAAATCTGGGCCGACGCAACCTGATACTCTCTTGCTTTTTATTAACGTTGAGATTTTTGGTAATTACTTTCGAGGAAGCTTCGGAAAATGTTTTGTTCTTTGAATGCATTTTCATTTCATGACTTAAAAGAGACGCTATACAAGTGAGCATCGGTGGTTCAGTGGTAGAATGCTCGCCTGCCACGCGGGCGGCCCGGTTTCGGTTCCCGGCCGATGCAACCTGTTTTTTTTCATTCTATTGGACAGATTTACTTTTTTACTTGTTTCAGTGATTCGATTGCAGCCATGCTGGAGAACCGCCTTTAGTCGAGCAAATCGACCCCAGAGCTTATTCTCTTTTGCCGCTAAGTTACGGGGACGTAAACACACCAGCATCGGTTGTCAGATGATGTTGGGAGACAAACACAGACACGCAAACATACATACATATATATATATATATATATATATATATATATATACAACGAGCTTCTTCCAGTTTCCGTCTACCAAATCCACTCACAAGGCTTTGGTCAGCCCGATGCTATAGTAGAAGACACTTGCCCAAGGTGCCACGCAGTGAGACTGAACCCGGGACCATGTGGTTAGTAAGCAAGCTACTTACCACACAACCACTCCTAATTCAAATATTATTATTCTTTGAATTAAATTCTTTTACAGTTTCCAGCAAAATAATGCTAAAGAGCATTGATGATTCAATAGTAGAATGCCCACGGGGCGCCCTGATTCAATTCTCAGCCAATGCAGCATGACACTTTTTTACTTCTTATTAACGTGGTGACTTTTATTAATTCCCTCGGAGGAAGCTTCGGGAAAATGTTTTTAAGTTAAAGCCTTTCTTCTTTCGATGAATTTTCTTTTCATAACTTAGAAGGCTTGTAATGTCAGGCAGCATCGGTGGTTCAGTGGTAGAATGCTCGCCTGCCACGCGGGCGGCCCGGGTTCGATTCCCGGCCGATGCAACATTACATTTCTTTTTTCATTTTATTAAGGTTCTTATTTTTTATAAATTGCTTTCAAGCCATACAAAATGGTCTAAGTTTGAATATTGTTATTCTTTGAATAAATTTTTTTATAACTTTCAGGAGAACAATGCCAACGAGTATCGACGGTTCAGAGGCAGAATGCTGACGGGCCGCCCACGTTCAGTTCCTGGCTGACACAACCTGATACTTTCTTTATTAACGTTGAAGTTTTTGGTAATTGCTGTCGAGGAAGCTTCAGAAAGCTTCTAACTGCAAGTCTTTTGAGCATTGAACGAATTTTCATTTCATAACTTAGAAGGGTAATTGTTCATTATGGTTTGGTTATATTAAAAAAAGGAAATAAAAATTAAGTGGGAGATAAGTAGTAAAAGAGGCAGCTTACCTTTTACACAACATAAACACATGTGGGCGGAGGTAAGTGATATGGATCACACTCCCTTTGTTTTTTTGTTGTTTTTTTTATTCTGCAGGAACCCACTATATTTGGAAATGCAGATTTTTTTTTTTTTTTTTTTTTTGCAGATTCGGAATCTCCGCACTCAGATTAGTGGATTTCTGTAAAAAAAAAAAAAGCTAAAAAAAAAAAACCAAAGGGTTGCGGTCCATGTTCTTTACCTCCGCCCAGATGTCTTCCTTTTATCCGTGGAATTACACCATATAAATTCATGCAAATATGAAACAAACAATTCGTCCGATGTCCCAAACTGTCGTCGCAACACCCGTTTTACTCGTACCCATATGCTTTCAACATTTTGTGTGTGAACGTGTTGATTATGAGGATCAACAAAATTTTGTTGGTGTATAATCACCTCATGCGTGTAGGCACTATCATTCAGGATACCAATGTTATTATACGCTCGCTAGCCAACACTGTCTATGTGAGTCCCAGGTAAATCCATCTTTGCATCAGCGCAGTTAAAGTTTATTCAGTACGGTCAGGTACTTCGACCAAAAAAAATACTTTTTAAAGACGCTCTCAATGCCAGCGAATACTCAATGGCCAGGGCGCCACTCACCTCGATGATACTCACGATGAAAGAACTTGCTTTCGTCAATTTCTACAACTAATGACTGTCCATTAGCATCCAAACCGCCGATTTCTATGGGATTCTGTTGGAGCCAAACATCACGTACTTCCCGACAGAAATTACACCAATCCACGACTGTAGTTCGACAACTGACGGAAGACTCGTCTATAAAATCATCTGGTGACATATCTCGTGCCCAACAGAAAATAATTAGAATGATATTGAACAAAGAAATATGAATTCTCTCAAAAAATGAACCGTAACGAACAGATTTGGGTAATTGTTCAGTATGGTTATGGCGTAATTCCACGGACAAAAAGAACACATTTATTCACTTTCTGACGGCGATCGCCAGTGTTTTATGCTGTGTAAAAATAAGTTGCTTCTTTTACTAGTTGTAAGGCGCAGGAGTGGCTGTGTGGTAAGTAGCTTGCTTACCAACCACATGGTTCCGTGTTCAGTCCCACTGCGTGGTATCTTGGGCAAATTTCTACTATAGCCTCGGGCCGACCAAAGCCTTGTGAGTGGATTTGGTAGACGGAAACTGAAAGAAGCCCGTCGTATATATGTATATATATATATATGTGTGTGTGTGTGTGTCTGTGTCTGTGTTTGTCCCCCTAGCATTGCTTGACAAACGATGCTGGTGTGTTTATGTCCCCGTCACTTAGCAGTTCGGCAAAAGAGACCGATAGAATAAGTACTAGGCTTACAAAGAATAAGTCCCGGGGTCGATTTGCTCGACTAAAGACGGTGCTCCAGCATGGCCGCAGTCAAATGACTGAAACAAGTAAAAGAGTAAAGAGTATACCGAACAATTACCATATTTTTCATAATTGCTTTCAATATTGCTATCCTTTGAATGGGCTTTTCTTTTATAACTTCCAGTAAAATAATGCCAAAGAGCATCGATGACTCAGTGGTAGAATGCTTGCTGGTCGCCCGGGTTCAAATCTGGGCCGACGCAACCTGATACTCTCTTGCTTTTTATAAACGTTGAGATTTTTGGTAATTACTTTCGAGGAAGCTTCGGAAAATGTTTTGTTCTTTGAATGCATTTTCATTTCATGACTTAAAAGAGACGCTATACAAGTGAGCATCGGTGGTTCAGTGGTAGAATGCTCGCCTGCCACGCGGGCGGCCCGGGTTCGATTCCCGGCCGATGCAACCTGTTTTTTTTCATTCTATTGGACAGATTTACTTTTTTACTTGTTTTAGTGATTTGACTACAGCCATGCTGGAGCACTGCCTTTAGTCGAACAAATCAACCCCAGAGCTTTTCTTTTATAACTTCCAGTAAAATAATGCCAAAGAGCATCGATGACTCAGTGCTAGAATGCTTGCTGGTCGCCCGGGTTCAAATCTGGGCCGACGCAACCTGATACTCTCTTGCTTTTTATTAACGTTGAGATTTTTGGTAATTACTTTCGAGGAAGCTTCGGAAAATGTTTTGTTCTTTGAATGCATTTTCATTTCATGACTTAAAAGAGACGCTATACAAGTGAGCATCGGTGGTTCAGTGGTAGAATGCTCGCCTGCCACGCGGGCGGCCCGGGTTCGATTCCCGGCCGATGCAACCTGTTTTTTTTCATTCTATTGGACAGATTTACTTTTTTACTTGTTTCAGTGATTCGATTGCAGCCATGCTGGAGAACCGCCTTTAGTCGAGCAAATCGACCCCAGAGCTTATTCTCTTTTGCCGCTAAGTTACGGGGACGTAAACACACCAGCATCGGTTGTCAGATGATGTTGGGAGACAAACACAGACACGCAAACATACATACATATATATATATATATATATATATATATACAACGAGCTTCTTCCAGTTTCCGTCTACCAAATCCACTCACAAGGCTTTGGTCAGCCCGATGCTATAGTAGAAGACACTTGCCCAAGGTGCCACGCAGTGAGACTGAACCCGGGACCATGTGGTTAGTAAGCAAGCTACTTACCACACAACCACTCCTAATTCAAATATTATTATTCTTTGAATTAAATTCTTTTACAGTTTCCAGCAAAATAATGCTAAAGAGCATTGATGATTCAATAGTAGAATGCCCACGGGGCGCCCTGATTCAATTCTCAGCCAATGCAGCATGACACTTTTTTACTTCTTATTAACGTGGTGACTTTTATTAATTCCCTCGGAGGAAGCTTCGGGAAAATGTTTTTAAGTTAAAGCCTTTCTTCTTTCAATGAATTTTCTTTTCATAACTTAGAAGGCTTGTAATGTCAGGCAGCATCGGTGGTTCAGTGGTAGAATGCTCGCCTGCCACGCGGGCGGCCCGGGTTCGATTCCCGGCCGATGCAACATTACATTTCTTTTTTCATTTTATTAAGGTTCTTATTTTTTATAAATTGCTTTCAAGCCATACAAAATGGTCTAAGTTTGAATATTGTTATTCTTTGAATAAATTTTTTTATAACTTTCAGGAGAACAATGCCAACGAGTATCGACGGTTCAGAGGCAGAATGCTGACGGGCCGCCCACGTTCAGTTCCTGGCTGACACAACCTGATACTTTCTTTATTAACGTTGAAGTTTTTGGTAATTGCTGTCGAGGAAGCTTCAGAAAGCTTCTAACTGCAAGTCTTTTGAGCATTGAACGAATTTTCATTTCATAACTTAGAAGGGTAATTGTTCATTATGGTTTGGTTATATTAAAAAAAGGAAATAAAAATTAAGTGGGAGATAAGTAGTAAAAGAGGCAGCTTACCTTTTACACAACATAAACACATGTGGGCGGAGGTAAGTGATATGGATCACACTCCCTTTGTTTTTTTGTTGTTTTTTTTATTCTGCAGGAACCCACTATATTTGGAAATGCAGATTTTTTTTTTTTTTTTTTTTTTTGCAGATTCGGAATCTCCGCACTCAGATTAGTGGATTTCTGTAAAAAAAAAAAAAAGCTAAAAAAAAAAAACCAAAGGGTTGCGGTCCATGTTCTTTACCTCCGCCCGGATGTCTTCCTTTTATCCGTGGAATTACACCATATAAATTCATGCAAATATGAAACAAACAATTCGTCCGATGTCCCAAACTGTCGTCGCAACACCCGTTTTACTCGTACCCATATGCTTTCAACATTTTGTGTGTGAACGTGTTGATTATGAGGATCAACAAAATTTTGTTGGTGTATAATCACCTCATGCGTGTAGGCACTATCATTCAGGATACCAATGTTATTATACGCTCGCTAGCCAACACTGTCTATGTGAGTCCCAGGTAAATCCATCTTTGCATCAGCGCAGTTAAAGTTTATTCAGTACGGTCAGGTACTTCGACCAAAAAAAATACTTTTTAAAGACGCTCTCAATGCCAGCGAATACTCAATGGCCAGGGCGCCACTCACCTCGATGATACTCACGATGAAAGAACTTGCTTTCGTCAATTTCTACAACTAATGACTGTCCATTAGCATCCAAACCGCCGATTTCTATGGGATTCTGTTGGAGCCAAACATCACGTACTTCCCGACAGAAATTACACCAATCCACGACTGTAGTTCGACAACTGACGGAAGACTCGTCTATAAAATCATCTGGTGACATATCTCGTGCCCAACAGAAAATAATTAGAATGATATTGAACAAAGAAATATGAATTCTCTCAAAAAATGAACCGTAACGAACAGATTTGGGTAATTGTTCAGTATGGTTATGGCGTAATTCCACGGACAAAAAGAACACATTTATTCACTTTCTGACGGCGATCGCCAGTGTTTTATGCTGTGTAAAAATAAGTTGCTTCTTTTACTAGTTGTAAGGCGCAGGAGTGGCTGTGTGGTAAGTAGCTTGCTTACCAACCACATGGTTCCGTGTTCAGTCCCACTGCGTGGTATCTTGGGCAAATTTCTACTATAGCCTCGGGCCGACCAAAGCCTTGTGAGTGGATTTGGTAGACGGAAACTGAAAGAAGCCCGTCGTATATATGTATATATATATATATGTGTGTGTGTGTGTGTCTGTGTCTGTGTTTGTCCCCCTAGCATTGCTTGACAAACGATGCTGGTGTGTTTATGTCCCCGTCACTTAGCAGTTCGGCAAAAGAGACCGATAGAATAAGTTCTAGGCTTACAAAGAATAAGTCCCGGGGTCGATTTGCTCGACTAAAGACGGTGCTCCAGCATGGCCGCAGTCAAATGACTGAAACAAGTAAAAGAGTAAAGAGTATACCGAACAATTACCATATTTTTCATAATTGCTTTCAATATTGCTATCCTTTGAATGGGCTTTTCTTTTATAACTTCCAGTAAAATAATGCCAAAGAGCATCGATGACTCAGTGGTAGAATGCTTGCTGGTCGCCCGGGTTCAAATCTGGGCCGACGCAACCTGATACTCTCTTGCTTTTTATAAACGTTGAGATTTTTGGTAATTACTTTCGAGGAAGCTTCGGAAAATGTTTTGTTCTTTGAATGCATTTTCATTTCATGACTTAAAAGAGACACTAGACAAGCGAGCATCGGTGGTTCAGTGGTAGAATGCTCGCCTGCCACGCGGGCGGCCCGGGTTCGATTCCCGGCCGATGCAACATTACATTTTTTTTTTCATTTTATTAAGGTTCTTATTTTTTATAAATTGCTTTCAAGCCATACAAAATGGTCTAAGTTTGAATATTGTTATTCTTTGAATAAATTTTTTTATAACTTTCAGGAGAACAATGCCAACGAGTATCGACGGTTCAGAGGCAGAATGCTGACGGGCCGCCCACGTTCAGTTCCTGGCTGACACAACCTGATACTTTCTTTATTAACGTTGAAGTTTTTGGTAATTGCTGTCGAGGAAGCTTCAGAAAGCTTCTAACTGCAAGTCTTTTGAGCATTGAACGAATTTTCATTTCATAACTTAGAAGGGTAATTGTTCATTATGGTTTGGTTATATTAAAAAAAGGAAATAAAAATTAAGTGGGAGATAAGTAGTAAAAGAGGCAGCTTACCTTTTACACAACATAAACACATGTGGGCGGAGGTAAGTGATATGGATCACACTCCCTTTGTTTTTTTGTTGTTTTTTTTATTCTGCAGGAACCCACTATATTTGGAAATGCAGATTTTTTTTTTTTTTTTTTTTTTTGCAGATTCGGAATCTCCGCACTCAGATTAGTGGATTTCTGTAAAAAAAAAAAAAGCTAAAAAAAAAAAACCAAAGGGTTGCGGTCCATGTTCTTTACCTCCGCCCAGATGTCTTCCTTTTATCCGTGGAATTACACCATATAAATTCATGCAAATATGAAACAAACAATTCGTCCGATGTCCCAAACTGTCGTCGCAACACCCGTTTTACTCGTACCCATATGCTTTCAACATTTTGTGTGTGAACGTGTTGATTATGAGGATCAACAAAATTTTGTTGGTGTATAATCACCTCATGCGTGTAGGCACTATCATTCAGGATACCAATGTTATTATACGCTCGCTAGCCAACACTGTCTATGTGAGTCCCAGGTAAATCCATCTTTGCATCAGCGCAGTTAAAGTTTATTCAGTACGGTCAGGTACTTCGACCAAAAAAAATACTTTTTAAAGACGCTCTCAATGCCAGCGAATACTCAATGGCCAGGGCGCCACTCACCTCGATGATACTCACGATGAAAGAACTTGCTTTCGTCAATTTCTACAACTAATGACTGTCCATTAGCATCCAAACCGCCGATTTCTATGGGATTCTGTTGGAGCCAAACATCACGTACTTCCCGACAGAAATTACACCAATCCACGACTGTAGTTCGACAACTGACGGAAGACTCGTCTATAATATCATCTGGTGACATATCTCGTGCCCAACAGAAAATAATTAGAATGATATTGAACAAAGAAATATGAATTCTCTCAAAAAATGAACCGTAACGAACAGATTTGGGTAATTGTTCAGTATGGTTATGGCGTAATTCCACGGACAAAAAGAACACATTTATTCACTTTCTGACGGCGATCGCCAGTGTTTTATGCTGTGTAAAAATAAGTTGCTTCTTTTACTAGTTGTAAGGCGCAGGAGTGGCTGTGTGGTAAGTAGCTTGCTTACCAACCACATGGTTCCGAGTTCAGTCCCACTGCGTGGTATCTTGGGCAAATTTCTACTATAGCCTCGGGCCGACCAAAGCCTTGTGAGTGGATTTGGTAGACGGAAACTGAAAGAAGCCCGTCGTATATATGTATATATATATATGTGTGTGTGTGTGTGTGTCTGTGTCTGTGTTTGTCCCCCTAGCATTGCTTGACAAACGATGCTGGTGTGTTTATGTCCCCGTCACTTAGCAGTTCGGCAAAAGAGACCGATAGAATAAGTACTAGGCTTACAAAGAATAAGTCCCGGGGTCGATTTGCTCGACTAAAGACGGTGCTCCAGCATGGCCGCAGTCAAATGACTGAAACAAGTAAAAGAGTAAAGAGTATACCGAACAATTACCATATTTTTCATAATTGCTTTCAATATTGCTATCCTTTGAATGGGCTTTTCTTTTATAACTTCCAGTAAAATAATGCCAAAGAGCATCGATGACTCAGTGGTAGAATGCTTGCTGGTCGCCCGGGTTCAAATCTGGGCCGACGCAACCTGATACTCTCTTGCTTTTTATAAACGTTGAGATTTTTGGTAATTACTTTCGAGGAAGCTTCGGAAAATGTTTTGTTCTTTGAATGCATTTTCATTTCATGACTTAAAAGAGACACTAGACAAGCGAGCATCGGTGGTTCAGTGGTAGAATGCTCGCCTGCCACGCGGGCGGCCCGGGTTCGATTCCCGGCCGATGCAACCTGTTTTTTTTCATTCTATTGGACAGATTTACTTTTTTACTTGTTTTAGTGATTTGACTACAGCCATGCTGGAGCACTGCCTTTAGTCGAACAAATCAACCCCAGAGCTTTTCTTTTATAACTTCCAGTAAAATAATGCCAAAGAGCATCGATGACTCAGTGCTAGAATGCTTGCTGGTCGCCCGGGTTCAAATCTGGGCCGACGCAACCTGATACTCTCTTGCTTTTTATTAACGTTGAGATTTTTGGTAATTACTTTCGAGGAAGCTTCGGAAAATGTTTTGTTCTTTGAATGCATTTTCATTTCATGACTTAAAAGAGACGCTATACAAGTGAGCATCGGTGGTTCAGTGGTAGAATGCTCGCCTGCCACGCGGGCGGCCCGGTTTCGGTTCCCGGCCGATGCAACCTGTTTTTTTTCATTCTATTGGACAGATTTACTTTTTTACTTGTTTCAGTGATTCGATTGCAGCCATGCTGGAGAACCGCCTTTAGTCGAGCAAATCGACCCCAGAGCTTATTCTCTTTTGCCGCTAAGTTACGGGGACGTAAACACACCAGCATCGGTTGTCAGATGATGTTGGGAGACAAACACAGACACGCAAACATACATACATATATATATATATATATATATATATATACAACGAGCTTCTTCCAGTTTCCGTCTACCAAATCCACTCACAAGGCTTTGGTCAGCCCGATGCTATAGTAGAAGACACTTGCCCAAGGTGCCACGCAGTGAGACTGAACCCGGGACCATGTGGTTAGTAAGCAAACTACTTACCACACAACCACTCCTAATTCAAATATTATTATTCTTTGAATTAAATTCTTTTACAGTTGCCAGCAAAATAATGCTAAAGAGCATTGATGATTCAATAGTAGAATGCCCACGGGGCGCCCTGATTCAATTCTCAGCCAATGCAGCATGGCACTTTTTTACTTCTTATTAACGTGGTGACTTTTATTAATTCCCTCGGAGGAATCTTCGGGAAAATGTTTTTAAGTTAAAGCCTTTCTTCTTTCAATGAATTTTCTTTTCATAACTTAGAAGGCTTGTAATGTCAGGCAGCATCGGTGGTTCAGTGGTAGAATGCTCGCCTGCCACGCGGGCGGCCCGGGTTCGATTCCCGGCCGATGCAACATTACATTTTTTTTTTCATTTTATTAAGGTTCTTATTTTTTATAAATTGCTTTCAAGCCATACAAAATGGTCTAAGTTTGAATATTGTTATTCTTTGAATAAATTTTTTTATAACTTTCAGGAGAACAATGCCAACGAGTATCGACGGTTCAGAGGCAGAATGCTGACGGGCCGCCCACGTTCAGTTCCTGGCTGACACAACCTGATACTTTCTTTATTAACGTTGAAGTTTTTGGTAATTGCTGTCGAGGAAGCTTCAGAAAGCTTCTAACTGCAAGTCTTTTGAGCATTGAACGAATTTTCATTTCATAACTTAGAAGGGTAATTGTTCATTATGGTTTGGTTATATTAAAAAAAGGAAATAAAAATTAAGTGGGAGATAAGTAGTAAAAGAGGCAGCTTACCTTTTACACAACATAAACACATGTGGGCGGAGGTAAGTGATATGGATCACACTCCCTTTGTTTTTTTGTTGTTTTTTTTATTCTGCAGGAACCCACTATATTTGGAAATGCAGATTTTTTTTTTTTTTTTTTTTTTGCAGATTCGGAATCTCCGCACTCAGATTAGTGGTCTAAGTTTGAATATTGTTATTCTTTGAATAAATTTTTTTATAACTTTCAGGAGAACAATGCCAACGAGTATCGACGGTTCAGAGGCAGAATGCTGACGGGCCGCCCACGTTCAGTTCCTGGCTGACACAACCTGATACTTTCTTTATTAACGTTGAAGTTTTTGGTAATTGCTGTCGAGGAAGCTTCAGAAAGCTTCTAACTGCAAGTCTTTTGAGCATTGAACGAATTTTCATTTCATAACTTAGAAGGGTAATTGTTCATTATGGTTTGGTTATATTAAAAAAAGGAAATAAAAATTAAGTGGGAGATAAGTAGTAAAAGAGGCAGCTTACCTTTTACACAACATAAACACATGTGGGCGGAGGTAAGTGATATGGATCACACTCCCTTTGTTTTTTTGTTGTTTTTTTTATTCTGCAGGAACCCACTATATTTGGAAATGCAGATTTTTTTTTTTTTTTTTTTTTTGCAGATTCGGAATCTCCGCACTCAGATTAGTGGATTTCTGTAAAAAAAAAAAAAGCTAAAAAAAAAAAACCAAAGGGTTGCGGTCCATGTTCTTTACCTCCGCCCAGATGTCTTCCTTTTATCCGTGGAATTACACCATATAAATTCATGCAAATATGAAACAAACAATTCGTCCGATGTCCCAAACTGTCGTCGCAACACCCGTTTTACTCGTACCCATATGCTTTCAACATTTTGTGTGTGAACGTGTTGATTATGAGGATCAACAAAATTTTGTTGGTGTATAATCACCTCATGCGTGTAGGCACTATCATTCAGGATACCAATGTTATTATACGCTCGCTAGCCAACACTGTCTATGTGAGTCCCAGGTAAATCCATCTTTGCATCAGCGCAGTTAAAGTTTATTCAGTACGGTCAGGTACTTCGACCAAAAAAAATACTTTTTAAAGACGCTCTCAATGCCAGCGAATACTCAATGGCCAGGGCGCCACTCACCTCGATGATACTCACGATGAAAGAACTTGCTTTCGTCAATTTCTACAACTAATGACTGTCCATTAGCATCCAAACCGCCGATTTCTATGGGATTCTGTTGGAGCCAAACATCACGTACTTCCCGACAGAAATTACACCAATCCACGACTGTAGTTCGACAACTGACGGAAGACTCGTCTATAATATCATCTGGTGACATATCTCGTGCCCAACAGAAAATAATTAGAATGATATTGAACAAAGAAATATGAATTCTCTCAAAAAATGAACCGTAACGAACAGATTTGGGTAATTGTTCAGTATGGTTATGGCGTAATTCCACGGACAAAAAGAACACATTTATTCACTTTCTGACGGCGATCGCCAGTGTTTTATGCTGTGTAAAAATAAGTTGCTTCTTTTACTAGTTGTAAGGCGCAGGAGTGGCTGTGTGGTAAGTAGCTTGCTTACCAACCACATGGTTCCGAGTTCAGTCCCACTGCGTGGTATCTTGGGCAAATTTCTACTATAGCCTCGGGCCGACCAAAGCCTTGTGAGTGGATTTGGTAGACGGAAACTGAAAGAAGCCCGTCGTATATATGTATATATATATATGTGTGTGTGTGTGTGTGTCTGTGTCTGTGTTTGTCCCCCTAGCATTGCTTGACAAACGATGCTGGTGTGTTTATGTCCCCGTCACTTAGCAGTTCGGCAAAAGAGACCGATAGAATAAGTACTAGGCTTACAAAGAATAAGTCCCGGGGTCGATTTGCTCGACTAAAGACGGTGCTCCAGCATGGCCGCAGTCAAATGACTGAAACAAGTAAAAGAGTAAAGAGTATACCGAACAATTACCATATTTTTCATAATTGCTTTCAATATTGCTATCCTTTGAATGGGCTTTTCTTTTATAACTTCCAGTAAAATAATGCCAAAGAGCATCGATGACTCAGTGGTAGAATGCTTGCTGGTCGCCCGGGTTCAAATCTGGGCCGACGCAACCTGATACTCTCTTGCTTTTTATAAACGTTGAGATTTTTGGTAATTACTTTCGAGGAAGCTTCGGAAAATGTTTTGTTCTTTGAATGCATTTTCATTTCATGACTTAAAAGAGACACTAGACAAGCGAGCATCGGTGGTTCAGTGGTAGAATGCTCGCCTGCCACGCGGGCGGCCCGGGTTCGATTCCCGGCCGATGCAACCTGTTTTTTTTCATTCTATTGGACAGATTTACTTTTTTACTTGTTTTAGTGATTTGACTACAGCCATGCTGGAGCACTGCCTTTAGTCGAACAAATCAACCCCAGAGCTTTTCTTTTATAACTTCCAGTAAAATAATGCCAAAGAGCATCGATGACTCAGTGCTAGAATGCTTGCTGGTCGCCCGGGTTCAAATCTGGGCCGACGCAACCTGATACTCTCTTGCTTTTTATTAACGTTGAGATTTTTGGTAATTACTTTCGAGGAAGCTTCGGAAAATGTTTTGTTCTTTGAATGCATTTTCATTTCATGACTTAAAAGAGACGCTATACAAGTGAGCATCGGTGGTTCAGTGGTAGAATGCTCGCCTGCCACGCGGGCGGCCCGGTTTCGGTTCCCGGCCGATGCAACCTGTTTTTTTTCATTCTATTGGACAGATTTACTTTTTTACTTGTTTCAGTGATTCGATTGCAGCCATGCTGGAGAACCGCCTTTAGTCGAGCAAATCGACCCCAGAGCTTATTCTCTTTTGCCGCTAAGTTACGGGGACGTAAACACACCAGCATCGGTTGTCAGATGATGTTGGGAGACAAACACAGACACGCAAACATACATACATATATATATATATATATATATATACAACGAGCTTCTTCCAGTTTCCGTCTACCAAATCCACTCACAAGGCTTTGGTCAGCCCGATGCTATAGTAGAAGACACTTGCCCAAGGTGCCACGCAGTGAGACTGAACCCGGGACCATGTGGTTAGTAAGCAAACTACTTACCACACAACCACTCCTTATTCAAATATTATTATTCTTTGAATTAAATTCTTTTACAGTTGCCAGCAAAATAATGCTAAAGAGCATTGATGATTCAATAGTAGAATGCCCACGGGGCGCCCTGATTCAATTCTCAGCCAATGCAGCATGGCACTTTTTTACTTCTTATTAACGTGGTGACTTTTATTAATTCCCTCGGAGGAAGCTTCGGGAAAATGTTTTTAAGTTAAAGCCTTTCTTCTTTCAATGAATTTTCTTTTCATAACTTAGAAGGCTTGTAATGTCAGGCAGCATCGGTGGTTCAGTGGTAGAATGCTCGCCTGCCACGCGGGCGGCCCGGGTTCGATTCCCGGCCGATGCAACATTACATTTATTTTTTCATTTTATTAAGGTTCTTATTTTTTATAAATTGCTTTCAAGCCATACAAAATGGTCTAAGTTTGAATATTGTTATTCTTTGAATAAATTTTTTTATAACTTTCAGGAGAACAATGCCAACGAGTATCGACGGTTCAGAGGCAGAATGCTGACGGGCCGCCCACGTTCAGTTCCTGGCTGACACAACCTGATACTTTCTTTATTAACGTTGAAGTTTTTGGTAATTGCTGTCGAGGAAGCTTCAGAAAGCTTCTAACTGCAAGTCTTTTGAGCATTGAACGAATTTTCATTTCATAACTTAGAAGGGTAATTGTTCATTATGGTTTGGTTATATTAAAAAAAGGAAATAAAAATTAAGTGGGAGATAAGTAGTAAAAGAGGCAGCTTACCTTTTACACAACATAAACACATGTGGGCGGAGGTAAGTGATATGGATCACACTCCCTTTGTTTTTTTGTTGTTTTTTTTATTCTGCAGGAACCCACTATATTTGGAAATGCAGATTTTTTTTTTTTTTTTTTTTTTTGCAGATTCGGAATCTCCGCACTCAGATTAGTGGATTTCTGTAAAAAAAAAAAAAGCTAAAAAAAAAAAACCAAAGGGTTGCGGTCCATGTTCTTTACCTCCGCCCAGATGTCTTCCTTTTATCCGTGGAATTACACCATATAAATTCATGCAAATATGAAACAAACAATTCGTCCGATGTCCCAAACTGTCGTCGCAACACCCGTTTTACTCGTACCCATATGCTTTCAACATTTTGTGTGTGAACGTGTTGATTATGAGGATCAACAAAATTTTGTTGGTGTATAATCACCTCATGCGTGTAGGCACTATCATTCAGGATACCAATGTTATTATACGCTCGCTAGCCAACACTGTCTATGTGAGTCCCAGGTAAATCCATCTTTGCATCAGCGCAGTTAAAGTTTATTCAGTACGGTCAGGTACTTCGACCAAAAAAAATACTTTTTAAAGACGCTCTCAATGCCAGCGAATACTCAATGGCCAGGGCGCCACTCACCTCGATGATACTCACGATGAAAGAACTTGCTTTCGTCAATTTCTACAACTAATGACTGTCCATTAGCATCCAAACCGCCGATTTCTATGGGATTCTGTTGGAGCCAAACATCACGTACTTCCCGACAGAAATTACACCAATCCACGACTGTAGTTCGACAACTGACGGAAGACTCGTCTATAAAATCATCTGGTGACATATCTCGTGCCCAACAGAAAATAATTAGAATGATATTGAACAAAGAAATATGAATTCTCTCAAAAAATGAACCGTAACGAACAGATTTGGGTAATTGTTCAGTATGGTTATGGCGTAATTCCACGGACAAAAAGAACACATTTATTCACTTTCTGACGGCGATCGCCAGTGTTTTATGCTGTGTAAAAATAAGTTGCTTCTTTTACTAGTTGTAAGGCGCAGGAGTGGCTGTGTGGTAAGTAGCTTGCTTACCAACCACATGGTTCCGAGTTCAGTCCCACTGCGTGGTATCTTGGGCAAATTTCTACTATAGCCTCGGGCCGACCAAAGCCTTGTGAGTGGATTTGGTAGACGGAAACTGAAAGAAGCCCGTCGTATATATGTATATATATATATATGTGTGTGTGTGTGTGTCTGTGTCTGTGTTTGTCCCCCTAGCATTGCTTGACAAACGATGCTGGTGTGTTTATGTCCCCGTCACTTAGCAGTTCGGCAAAAGAGACCGATAGAATAAGTACTAGGCTTACAAAGAATAAGTCCCGGGGTCGATTTGCTCGACTAAAGACGGTGCTCCAGCATGGCCGCAGTCAAATGACTGAAACAAGTAAAAGAGTAAAGAGTATACCGAACAATTACCATATTTTTCATAATTGCTTTCAATATTGCTATCCTTTGAATGGGCTTTTCTTTTATAACTTCCAGTAAAATAATGCCAAAGAGCATCGATGACTCAGTGGTAGAATGCTTGCTGGTCGCCCGGGTTCAAATCTGGGCCGACGCAACCTGATACTCTCTTGCTTTTTATAAACGTTGAGATTTTTGGTAATTACTTTCGAGGAAGCTTCGGAAAATGTTTTGTTCTTTGAATGCATTTTCATTTCATGACTTAAAAGAGACACTAGACAAGCGAGCATCGGTGGTTCAGTGGTAGAATGCTCGCCTGCCACGCGGGCGGCCCGGGTTCGATTCCCGGCCGATGCAACCTGTTTTTTTTCATTCTATTGGACAGATTTACTTTTTTACTTGTTTTAGTGATTTGACTACAGCCATGCTGGAGCACTGCCTTTAGTCGAACAAATCAACCCCAGAGCTTTTCTTTTATAACTTCCAGTAAAATAATGCCAAAGAGCATCGATGACTCAGTGCTAGAATGCTTGCTGGTCGCCCGGGTTCAAATCTGGGCCGACGCAACCTGATACTCTCTTGCTTTTTATTAACGTTGAGATTTTTGGTAATTACTTTCGAGGAAGCTTCGGAAAATGTTTTGTTCTTTGAATGCATTTTCATTTCATGACTTAAAAGAGACGCTATACAAGTGAGCATCGGTGGTTCAGTGGTAGAATGCTCGCCTGCCACGCGGGCGGCCCGGTTTCGGTTCCCGGCCGATGCAACCTGTTTTTTTTCATTCTATTGGACAGATTTACTTTTTTACTTGTTTCAGTGATTCGATTGCAGCCATGCTGGAGAACCGCCTTTAGTCGAGCAAATCGACCCCAGAGCTTATTCTCTTTTGCCGCTAAGTTACGGGGACGTAAACACACCAGCATCGGTTGTCAGATGATGTTGGGAGACAAACACAGACACGCAAACATACATACATATATATATATATATATATATATATATACAACGAGCTTCTTCCAGTTTCCGTCTACCAAATCCACTCACAAGGCTTTGGTCAGCCCGATGCTATAGTAGAAGACACTTGCCCAAGGTGCCACGCAGTGAGACTGAACCCGGGACCATGTGGTTAGTAAGCAAACTACTTACCACACAACCACTCCTAATTCAAATATTATTATTCTTTGAATTAAATTCTTTTACAGTTGCCAGCAAAATAATGCTAAAGAGCATTGATGATTCAATAGTAGAATGCCCACGGGGCGCCCTGATTCAATTCTCAGCCAATGCAGCATGGCACTTTTTTACTTCTTATTAACGTGGTGACTTTTATTAATTCCCTCGGAGGAATCTTCGGGAAAATGTTTTTAAGTTAAAGCCTTTCTTCTTTCAATGAATTTTCTTTTCATAACTTAGAAGGCTTGTAATGTCAGGCAGCATCGGTGGTTCAGTGGTAGAATGCTCGCCTGCCACGCGGGCGGCCCGGGTTCGATTCCCGGCCGATGCAACATTACATTTTTTTTTTCATTTTATTAAGGTTCTTATTTTTTATAAATTGCTTTCAAGCCATACAAAATGGTCTAAGTTTGAATATTGTTATTCTTTGAATAAATTTTTTTATAACTTTCAGGAGAACAATGCCAACGAGTATCGACGGTTCAGAGGCAGAATGCTGACGGGCCGCCCACGTTCAGTTCCTGGCTGACACAACCTGATACTTTCTTTATTAACGTTGAAGTTTTTGGTAATTGCTGTCGAGGAAGCTTCAGAAAGCTTCTAACTGCAAGTCTTTTGAGCATTGAACGAATTTTCATTTCATAACTTAGAAGGGTAATTGTTCATTATGGTTTGGTTATATTAAAAAAAGGAAATAAAAATTAAGTGGGAGATAAGTAGTAAAAGAGGCAGCTTACCTTTTACACAACATAAACACATGTGGGCGGAGGTAAGTGATATGGATCACACTCCCTTTGTTTTTTTGTTGTTTTTTTTATTCTGCAGGAACCCACTATATTTGGAAATGCAGATTTTTTTTTTTTTTTTTTTTTTGCAGATTCGGAATCTCCGCACTCAGATTAGTGGTCTAAGTTTGAATATTGTTATTCTTTGAATAAATTTTTTTATAACTTTCAGGAGAACAATGCCAACGAGTATCGACGGTTCAGAGGCAGAATGCTGACGGGCCGCCCACGTTCAGTTCCTGGCTGACACAACCTGATACTTTCTTTATTAACGTTGAAGTTTTTGGTAATTGCTGTCGAGGAAGCTTCAGAAAGCTTCTAACTGCAAGTCTTTTGAGCATTGAACGAATTTTCATTTCATAACTTAGAAGGGTAATTGTTCATTATGGTTTGGTTATATTAAAAAAAGGAAATAAAAATTAAGTGGGAGATAAGTAGTAAAAGAGGCAGCTTACCTTTTACACAACATAAACACATGTGGGCGGAGGTAAGTGATATGGATCACACTCCCTTTGTTTTTTTGTTGTTTTTTTTATTCTGCAGGAACCCACTATATTTGGAAATGCAGATTTTTTTTTTTTTTTTTTTTTTGCAGATTCGGAATCTCCGCACTCAGATTAGTGGATTTCTGTAAAAAAAAAAAAAGCTAAAAAAAAAAAACCAAAGGGTTGCGGTCCATGTTCTTTACCTCCGCCCAGATGTCTTCCTTTTATCCGTGGAATTACACCATATAAATTCATGCAAATATGAAACAAACAATTCGTCCGATGTCCCAAACTGTCGTCGCAACACCCGTTTTACTCGTACCCATATGCTTTCAACATTTTGTGTGTGAACGTGTTGATTATGAGGATCAACAAAATTTTGTTGGTGTATAATCACCTCATGCGTGTAGGCACTATCATTCAGGATACCAATGTTATTATACGCTCGCTAGCCAACACTGTCTATGTGAGTCCCAGGTAAATCCATCTTTGCATCAGCGCAGTTAAAGTTTATTCAGTACGGTCAGGTACTTCGACCAAAAAAAATACTTTTTAAAGACGCTCTCAATGCCAGCGAATACTCAATGGCCAGGGCGCCACTCACCTCGATGATACTCACGATGAAAGAACTTGCTTTCGTCAATTTCTACAACTAATGACTGTCCATTAGCATCCAAACCGCCGATTTCTATGGGATTCTGTTGGAGCCAAACATCACGTACTTCCCGACAGAAATTACACCAATCCACGACTGTAGTTCGACAACTGACGGAAGACTCGTCTATAATATCATCTGGTGACATATCTCGTGCCCAACAGAAAATAATTAGAATGATATTGAACAAAGAAATATGAATTCTCTCAAAAAATGAACCGTAACGAACAGATTTGGGTAATTGTTCAGTATGGTTATGGCGTAATTCCACGGACAAAAAGAACACATTTATTCACTTTCTGACGGCGATCGCCAGTGTTTTATGCTGTGTAAAAATAAGTTGCTTCTTTTACTAGTTGTAAGGCGCAGGAGTGGCTGTGTGGTAAGTAGCTTGCTTACCAACCACATGGTTCCGAGTTCAGTCCCACTGCGTGGTATCTTGGGCAAATTTCTACTATAGCCTCGGGCCGACCAAAGCCTTGTGAGTGGATTTGGTAGACGGAAACTGAAAGAAGCCCGTCGTATATATGTATATATATATATGTGTGTGTGTGTGTGTGTCTGTGTCTGTGTTTGTCCCCCTAGCATTGCTTGACAAACGATGCTGGTGTGTTTATGTCCCCGTCACTTAGCAGTTCGGCAAAAGAGACCGATAGAATAAGTACTAGGCTTACAAAGAATAAGTCCCGGGGTCGATTTGCTCGACTAAAGACGGTGCTCCAGCATGGCCGCAGTCAAATGACTGAAACAAGTAAAAGAGTAAAGAGTATACCGAACAATTACCATATTTTTCATAATTGCTTTCAATATTGCTATCCTTTGAATGGGCTTTTCTTTTATAACTTCCAGTAAAATAATGCCAAAGAGCATCGATGACTCAGTGGTAGAATGCTTGCTGGTCGCCCGGGTTCAAATCTGGGCCGACGCAACCTGATACTCTCTTGCTTTTTATAAACGTTGAGATTTTTGGTAATTACTTTCGAGGAAGCTTCGGAAAATGTTTTGTTCTTTGAATGCATTTTCATTTCATGACTTAAAAGAGACACTAGACAAGCGAGCATCGGTGGTTCAGTGGTAGAATGCTCGCCTGCCACGCGGGCGGCCCGGGTTCGATTCCCGGCCGATGCAACCTGTTTTTTTTCATTCTATTGGACAGATTTACTTTTTTACTTGTTTTAGTGATTTGACTACAGCCATGCTGGAGCACTGCCTTTAGTCGAACAAATCAACCCCAGAGCTTTTCTTTTATAACTTCCAGTAAAATAATGCCAAAGAGCATCGATGACTCAGTGCTAGAATGCTTGCTGGTCGCCCGGGTTCAAATCTGGGCCGACGCAACCTGATACTCTCTTGCTTTTTATTAACGTTGAGATTTTTGGTAATTACTTTCGAGGAAGCTTCGGAAAATGTTTTGTTCTTTGAATGCATTTTCATTTCATGACTTAAAAGAGACGCTATACAAGTGAGCATCGGTGGTTCAGTGGTAGAATGCTCGCCTGCCACGCGGGCGGCCCGGTTTCGGTTCCCGGCCGATGCAACCTGTTTTTTTTCATTCTATTGGACAGATTTACTTTTTTACTTGTTTCAGTGATTCGATTGCAGCCATGCTGGAGAACCGCCTTTAGTCGAGCAAATCGACCCCAGAGCTTATTCTCTTTTGCCGCTAAGTTACGGGGACGTAAACACACCAGCATCGGTTGTCAGATGATGTTGGGAGACAAACACAGACACGCAAACATACATACATATATATATATATATATATATATACAACGAGCTTCTTCCAGTTTCCGTCTACCAAATCCACTCACAAGGCTTTGGTCAGCCCGATGCTATAGTAGAAGACACTTGCCCAAGGTGCCACGCAGTGAGACTGAACCCGGGACCATGTGGTTAGTAAGCAAACTACTTACCACACAACCACTCCTTATTCAAATATTATTATTCTTTGAATTAAATTCTTTTACAGTTGCCAGCAAAATAATGCTAAAGAGCATTGATGATTCAATAGTAGAATGCCCACGGGGCGCCCTGATTCAATTCTCAGCCAATGCAGCATGGCACTTTTTTACTTCTTATTAACGTGGTGACTTTTATTAATTCCCTCGGAGGAAGCTTCGGGAAAATGTTTTTAAGTTAAAGCCTTTCTTCTTTCAATGAATTTTCTTTTCATAACTTAGAAGGCTTGTAATGTCAGGCAGCATCGGTGGTTCAGTGGTAGAATGCTCGCCTGCCACGCGGGCGGCCCGGGTTCGATTCCCGGCCGATGCAACATTACATTTATTTTTTCATTTTATTAAGGTTCTTATTTTTTATAAATTGCTTTCAAGCCATACAAAATGGTCTAAGTTTGAATATTGTTATTCTTTGAATAAATTTTTTTATAACTTTCAGGAGAACAATGCCAACGAGTATCGACGGTTCAGAGGCAGAATGCTGACGGGCCGCCCACGTTCAGTTCCTGGCTGACACAACCTGATACTTTCTTTATTAACGTTGAAGTTTTTGGTAATTGCTGTCGAGGAAGCTTCAGAAAGCTTCTAACTGCAAGTCTTTTGAGCATTGAACGAATTTTCATTTCATAACTTAGAAGGGTAATTGTTCATTATGGTTTGGTTATATTAAAAAAAGGAAATAAAAATTAAGTGGGAGATAAGTAGTAAAAGAGGCAGCTTACCTTTTACACAACATAAACACATGTGGGCGGAGGTAAGTGATATGGATCACACTCCCTTTGTTTTTTTGTTGTTTTTTTTATTCTGCAGGAACCCACTATATTTGGAAATGCAGATTTTTTTTTTTTTTTTTTTTTTTTGCAGATTCGGAATCTCCGCACTCAGATTAGTGGATTTCTGTAAAAAAAAAAAAAGCTAAAAAAAAAAAACCAAAGGGTTGCGGTCCATGTTCTTTACCTCCGCCCAGATGTCTTCCTTTTATCCGTGGAATTACACCATATAAATTCATGCAAATATGAAACAAACAATTCGTCCGATGTCCCAAACTGTCGTCGCAACACCCGTTTTACTCGTACCCATATGCTTTCAACATTTTGTGTGTGAACGTGTTGATTATGAGGATCAACAAAATTTTGTTGGTGTATAATCACCTCATGCGTGTAGGCACTATCATTCAGGATACCAATGTTATTATACGCTCGCTAGCCAACACTGTCTATGTGAGTCCCAGGTAAATCCATCTTTGCATCAGCGCAGTTAAAGTTTATTCAGTACGGTCAGGTACTTCGACCAAAAAAAATACTTTTTAAAGACGCTCTCAATGCCAGCGAATACTCAATGGCCAGGGCGCCACTCACCTCGATGATACTCACGATGAAAGAACTTGCTTTCGTCAATTTCTACAACTAATGACTGTCCATTAGCATCCAAACCGCCGATTTCTATGGGATTCTGTTGGAGCCAAACATCACGTACTTCCCGACAGAAATTACACCAATCCACGACTGTAGTTCGACAACTGACGGAAGACTCGTCTATAAAATCATCTGGTGACATATCTCGTGCCCAACAGAAAATAATTAGAATGATATTGAACAAAGAAATATGAATTCTCTCAAAAAATGAACCGTAACGAACAGATTTGGGTAATTGTTCAGTATGGTTATGGCGTAATTCCACGGACAAAAAGAACACATTTATTCACTTTCTGACGGCGATCGCCAGTGTTTTATGCTGTGTAAAAATAAGTTGCTTCTTTTACTAGTTGTAAGGCGCAGGAGTGGCTGTGTGGTAAGTAGCTTGCTTACCAACCACATGGTTCCGAGTTCAGTCCCACTGCGTGGTATCTTGGGCAAATTTCTACTATAGCCTCGGGCCGACCAAAGCCTTGTGAGTGGATTTGGTAGACGGAAACTGAAAGAAGCCCGTCGTATATATGTATATATATATATATGTGTGTGTGTGTGTGTCTGTGTCTGTGTTTGTCCCCCTAGCATTGCTTGACAAACGATGCTGGTGTGTTTATGTCCCCGTCACTTAGCAGTTCGGCAAAAGAGACCGATAGAATAAGTACTAGGCTTACAAAGAATAAGTCCCGGGGTCGATTTGCTCGACTAAAGACGGTGCTCCAGCATGGCCGCAGTCAAATGACTGAAACAAGTAAAAGAGTAAAGAGTATACCGAACAATTACCATATTTTTCATAATTGCTTTCAATATTGCTATCCTTTGAATGGGCTTTTCTTTTATAACTTCCAGTAAAATAATGCCAAAGAGCATCGATGACTCAGTGGTAGAATGCTTGCTGGTCGCCCGGGTTCAAATCTGGGCCGACGCAACCTGATACTCTCTTGCTTTTTATAAACGTTGAGATTTTTGGTAATTACTTTCGAGGAAGCTTCGGAAAATGTTTTGTTCTTTGAATGCATTTTCATTTCATGACTTAAAAGAGACACTAGACAAGCGAGCATCGGTGGTTCAGTGGTAGAATGCTCGCCTGCCACGCGGGCGGCCCGGGTTCGATTCCCGGCCGATGCAACCTGTTTTTTTTCATTCTATTGGACAGATTTACTTTTTTACTTGTTTTAGTGATTTGACTACAGCCATGCTGGAGCACTGCCTTTAGTCGAACAAATCAACCCCAGAGCTTTTCTTTTATAACTTCCAGTAAAATAATGCCAAAGAGCATCGATGACTCAGTGCTAGAATGCTTGCTGGTCGCCCGGGTTCAAATCTGGGCCGACGCAACCTGATACTCTCTTGCTTTTTATTAACGTTGAGATTTTTGGTAATTACTTTCGAGGAAGCTTCGGAAAATGTTTTGTTCTTTGAATGCATTTTCATTTCATGACTTAAAAGAGACGCTATACAAGTGAGCATCGGTGGTTCAGTGGTAGAATGCTCGCCTGCCACGCGGGCGGCCCGGTTTCGGTTCCCGGCCGATGCAACCTGTTTTTTTTCATTCTATTGGACAGATTTACTTTTTTACTTGTTTCAGTGATTCGATTGCAGCCATGCTGGAGAACCGCCTTTAGTCGAGCAAATCGACCCCAGAGCTTATTCTCTTTTGCCGCTAAGTTACGGGGACGTAAACACACCAGCATCGGTTGTCAGATGATGTTGGGAGACAAACACAGACACGCAAACATACATACATATATATATATATATATATATATACAACGAGCTTCTTCCAGTTTCCGTCTACCAAATCCACTCACAAGGCTTTGGTCAGCCCGATGCTATAGTAGAAGACACTTGCCCAAGGTGCCACGCAGTGAGACTGAACCCGGGACCATGTGGTTAGTAAGCAAACTACTTACCACACAACCACTCCTAATTCAAATATTATTATTCTTTGAATTAAATTCTTTTACAGTTGCCAGCAAAATAATGCTAAAGAGCATTGATGATTCAATAGTAGAATGCCCACGGGGCGCCCTGATTCAATTCTCAGCCAATGCAGCATGGCACTTTTTTACTTCTTATTAACGTGGTGACTTTTATTAATTCCCTCGGAGGAAGCTTCGGGAAAATGTTTTTAAGTTAAAGCCTTTCTTCTTTCAATGAATTTTCTTTTCATAACTTAGAAGGCTTGTAATGTCAGGCAGCATCGGTGGTTCAGTGGTAGAATGCTCGCCTGCCACGCGGGCGGCCCGGGTTCGATTCCCGGCCGATGCAACATTACATTTATTTTTTCATTTTATTAAGGTTCTTATTTTTTATAAATTGCTTTCAAGCCATACAAAATGGTCTAAGTTTGAATATTGTTATTCTTTGAATAAATTTTTTTATAACTTTCAGGAGAACAATGCCAACGAGTATCGACGGTTCAGAGGCAGAATGCTGACGGGCCGCCCACGTTCAGTTCCTGGCTGACACAACCTGATACTTTCTTTATTAACGTTGAAGTTTTTGGTAATTGCTGTCGAGGAAGCTTCAGAAAGCTTCTAACTGCAAGTCTTTTGAGCATTGAACGAATTTTCATTTCATAACTTAGAAGGGTAATTGTTCATTATGGTTTGGTTATATTAAAAAAAGGAAATAAAAATTAAGTGGGAGATAAGTAGTAAAAGAGGCAGCTTACCTTTTACACAACATAAACACATGTGGGCGGAGGTAAGTGATATGGATCACACTCCCTTTGTTTTTTTGTTGTTTTTTTTATTCTGCAGGAACCCACTATATTTGGAAATGCAGATTTTTTTTTTTTTTTTTTTTTTTGCAGATTCGGAATCTCCGCACTCAGATTAGTGGATTTCTGTAAAAAAAAAAAAAGCTAAAAAAAAAAAACCAAAGGGTTGCGGTCCATGTTCTTTACCTCCGCCCAGATGTCTTCCTTTTATCCGTGGAATTACACCATATAAATTCATGCAAATATGAAACAAACAATTCGTCCGATGTCCCAAACTGTCGTCGCAACACCCGTTTTACTCGTACCCATATGCTTTCAACATTTTGTGTGTGAACGTGTTGATTATGAGGATCAACAAAATTTTGTTGGTGTATAATCACCTCATGCGTGTAGGCACTATCATTCAGGATACCAATGTTATTATACGCTCGCTAGCCAACACTGTCTATGTGAGTCCCAGGTAAATCCATCTTTGCATCAGCGCAGTTAAAGTTTATTCAGTACGGTCAGGTACTTCGACCAAAAAAAATACTTTTTAAAGACGCTCTCAATGCCAGCGAATACTCAATGGCCAGGGCGCCACTCACCTCGATGATACTCACGATGAAAGAACTTGCTTTCGTCAATTTCTACAACTAATGACTGTCCATTAGCATCCAAACCGCCGATTTCTATGGGATTCTGTTGGAGCCAAACATCACGTACTTCCCGACAGAAATTACACCAATCCACGACTGTAGTTCGACAACTGACGGAAGACTCGTCTATAAAATCATCTGGTGACATATCTCGTGCCCAACAGAAAATAATTAGAATGATATTGAACAAAGAAATATGAATTCTCTCAAAAAATGAACCGTAACGAACAGATTTGGGTAATTGTTCAGTATGGTTATGGCGTAATTCCACGGACAAAAAGAACACATTTATTCACTTTCTGACGGCGATCGCCAGTGTTTTATGCTGTGTAAAAATAAGTTGCTTCTTTTACTAGTTGTAAGGCGCAGGAGTGGCTGTGTGGTAAGTAGCTTGCTTACCAACCACATGGTTCCGAGTTCAGTCCCACTGCGTGGTATCTTGGGCAAATTTCTACTATAGCCTCGGGCCGACCAAAGCCTTGTGAGTGGATTTGGTAGACGGAAACTGAAAGAAGCCCGTCGTATATATGTATATATATATATATGTGTGTGTGTGTGTGTCTGTGTCTGTGTTTGTCCCCCTAGCATTGCTTGACAAACGATGCTGGTGTGTTTATGTCCCCGTCACTTAGCAGTTCGGCAAAAGAGACCGATAGAATAAGTACTAGGCTTACAAAGAATAAGTCCCGGGGTCGATTTGCTCGACTAAAGACGGTGCTCCAGCATGGCCGCAGTCAAATGACTGAAACAAGTAAAAGAGTAAAGAGTATACCGAACAATTACCATATTTTTCATAATTGCTTTCAATATTGCTATCCTTTGAATGGGCTTTTCTTTTATAACTTCCAGTAAAATAATGCCAAAGAGCATCGATGACTCAGTGGTAGAATGCTTGCTGGTCGCCCGGGTTCAAATCTGGGCCGACGCAACCTGATACTCTCTTGCTTTTTATAAACGTTGAGATTTTTGGTAATTACTTTCGAGGAAGCTTCGGAAAATGTTTTGTTCTTTGAATGCATTTTCATTTCATGACTTAAAAGAGAAACTAGACAAGCGAGCATCGGTGGTTCAGTGGTAGAATGCTCGCCTGCCACGCGGGCGGCCCGGGTTCGATTCCCGGCCGATGCAACCTGTTTTTTTTCATTCTATTGGACAGATTTACTTTTTTACTTGTTTTAGTGATTTGACTACAGCCATGCTGGAGCACTGCCTTTAGTCGAACAAATCAACCCCAGAGCTTTTCTTTTATAACTTCCAGTAAAATAATGCCAAAGAGCATCGATGACTCAGTGCTAGAATGCTTGCTGGTCGCCCGGGTTCAAATCTGGGCCGACGCAACCTGATACTCTCTTGCTTTTTATTAACGTTGAGATTTTTGGTAATTACTTTCGAGGAAGCTTCGGAAAATGTTTTGTTCTTTGAATGCATTTTCATTTCATGACTTAAAAGAGACGCTATACAAGTGAGCATCGGTGGTTCAGTGGTAGAATGCTCGCCTGCCACGCGGGCGGCCCGGGTTCGATTCCCGGCCGATGCAACCTGTTTTTTTTCATTCTATTGGACAGATTTACTTTTTTACTTGTTTCAGTGATTCGATTGCAGCCATGCTGGAGAACCGCCTTTAGTCGAGCAAATCGACCCCAGAGCTTATTCTCTTTTGCCGCTAAGTTACGGGGACGTAAACACACCAGCATCGGTTGTCAGATGATGTTGGGAGACAAACACAGACACGCAAACATACATACATATATATATATATATACAACGAGCTTCTTCCAGTTTCCGTCTACCAAATCCACTCACAAGGCTTTGATCAGCCCGATGCTATAGTAGAAGACACTTGCCCAAGGTGCCACGCAGTGAGACTGAACCCGGGACCGTGTGGTTAGTAAGCAAGCTACTTACCACACAACCACTCCTAATTCAAATATTATTATTCTTTGAATTAAATTCTTTTACAGTTTCCAGCAAAATAATGCTAAAGAGCATTGATGATTCAATAGTAGAATGCCCACGGGGCGCCCTGATTCAATTCTCAGCCAATGCAGCATGGCACTTTTTTACTTCTTATTAACGTGGTGACTTTTATTAATTCCCTCGGAGGAATCTTCGGGAAAATGTTTTTAAGTTAAAGCCTTTCTTCTTTCAATGAATTTTCTTTTCATAACTTAGAAGGCTTGTAATGTCAGGCAGCATCGGTGGTTCAGTGGTAGAATGCTCGCCTGCCACGCGGGCGGCCCGGGTTCGATTCCCGGCCGATGCAACATTACATTTTTTTTTTCATTTTATTAAGGTTCTTATTTTTTATAAATTGCTTTCAAGCCATACAAAATGGTCTAAGTTTGAATATTGTTATTCTTTGAATAAATTTTTTTATAACTTTCAGGAGAACAATGCCAACGAGTATCGACGGTTCAGAGGCAGAATGCTGACGGGCCGCCCACGTTCAGTTCCTGGCTGACACAACCTGATACTTTCTTTATTAACGTTGAAGTTTTTGGTAATTGCTGTCGAGGAAGCTTCAGAAAGCTTCTAACTGCAAGTCTTTTGAGCATTGAACGAATTTTCATTTCATAACTTAGAAGGGTAATTGTTCATTATGGTTTGGTTATATTAAAAAAAGGAAATAAAAATTAAGTGGGAGATAAGTAGTAAAAGAGGCAGCTTACCTTTTACACAACATAAACACATGTGGGCGGAGGTAAGTGATATGGATCACACTCCCTTTGTTTTTTTGTTGTTTTTTTTATTCTGCAGGAACCCACTATATTTGGAAATGCAGATTTTTTTTTTTTTTTTTTTTTTTGCAGATTCGGAATCTCCGCACTCAGATTAGTGGATTTCTGTAAAAAAAAAAAAAGCTAAAAAAAAAAAACCAAAGGGTTGCGGTCCATGTTCTTTACCTCCGCCCAGATGTCTTCCTTTTATCCGTGGAATTACACCATATAAATTCATGCAAATATGAAACAAACAATTCGTCCGATGTCCCAAACTGTCGTCGCAACACCCGTTTTACTCGTACCCATATGCTTTCAACATTTTGTGTGTGAACGTGTTGATTATGAGGATCAACAAAATTTTGTTGGTGTATAATCACCTCATGCGTGTAGGCACTATCATTCAGGATACCAATGTTATTATACGCTCGCTAGCCAACACTGTCTATGTGAGTCCCAGGTAAATCCATCTTTGCATCAGCGCAGTTAAAGTTTATTCAGTACGGTCAGGTACTTCGACCAAAAAAAATACTTTTTAAAGACGCTCTCAATGCCAGCGAATACTCAATGGCCAGGGCGCCACTCACCTCGATGATACTCACGATGAAAGAACTTGCTTTCGTCAATTTCTACAACTAATGACTGTCCATTAGCATCCAAACCGCCGATTTCTATGGGATTCTGTTGGAGCCAAACATCACGTACTTCCCGACAGAAATTACACCAATCCACGACTGTAGTTCGACAACTGACGGAAGACTCGTCTATAAAATCATCTGGTGACATATCTCGTGCCCAACAGAAAATAATTAGAATGATATTGAACAAAGAAATATGAATTCTCTCAAAAAATGAACCGTAACGAACAGATTTGGGTAATTGTTCAGTATGGTTATGGCGTAATTCCACGGACAAAAAGAACACATTTATTCACTTTCTGACGGCGATCGCCAGTGTTTTATGCTGTGTAAAAATAAGTTGCTTCTTTTACTAGTTGTAAGGCGCAGGAGTGGCTGTGTGGTAAGTAGCTTGCTTACCAACCACATGGTTCCGAGTTCAGTCCCACTGCGTGGTATCTTGGGCAAATTTCTACTATAGCCTCGGGCCGACCAAAGCCTTGTGAGTGGATTTGGTAGACGGAAACTGAAAGAAGCCCGTCGTATATATGTATATATATATATATGTGTGTGTGTGTGTGTCTGTGTCTGTGTTTGTCCCCCTAGCATTGCTTGACAAACGATGCTGGTGTGTTTATGTCCCCGTCACTTAGCAGTTCGGCAAAAGAGACCGATAGAATAAGTACTAGGCTTACAAAGAATAAGTCCCGGGGTCGATTTGCTCGACTAAAGACGGTGCTCCAGCATGGCCGCAGTCAAATGACTGAAACAAGTAAAAGAGTAAAGAGTATACCGAACAATTACCATATTTTTCATAATTGCTTTCAATATTGCTATCCTTTGAATGGGCTTTTCTTTTATAACTTCCAGTAAAATAATGCCAAAGAGCATCGATGACTCAGTGGTAGAATGCTTGCTGGTCGCCCGGGTTCAAATCTGGGCCGACGCAACCTGATACTCTCTTGCTTTTTATAAACGTTGAGATTTTTGGTAATTACTTTCGAGGAAGCTTCGGAAAATGTTTTGTTCTTTGAATGCATTTTCATTTCATGACTTAAAAGAGAAACTAGACAAGCGAGCATCGGTGGTTCAGTGGTAGAATGCTCGCCTGCCACGCGGGCGGCCCGGGTTCGATTCCCGGCCGATGCAACCTGTTTTTTTTCATTCTATTGGACAGATTTACTTTTTTACTTGTTTTAGTGATTTGACTACAGCCATGCTGGAGCACTGCCTTTAGTCGAACAAATCAACCCCAGAGCTTTTCTTTTATAACTTCCAGTAAAATAATGCCAAAGAGCATCGATGACTCAGTGCTAGAATGCTTGCTGGTCGCCCGGGTTCAAATCTGGGCCGACGCAACCTGATACTCTCTTGCTTTTTATTAACGTTGAGATTTTTGGTAATTACTTTCGAGGAAGCTTCGGAAAATGTTTTGTTCTTTGAATGCATTTTCATTTCATGACTTAAAAGAGACGCTATACAAGTGAGCATCGGTGGTTCAGTGGTAGAATGCTCGCCTGCCACGCGGGCGGCCCGGGTTCGATTCCCGGCCGATGCAACCTGTTTTTTTTCATTCTATTGGACAGATTTACTTTTTTACTTGTTTCAGTGATTCGATTGCAGCCATGCTGGAGAACCGCCTTTAGTCGAGCAAATCGACCCCAGAGCTTATTCTCTTTTGCCGCTAAGTTACGGGGACGTAAACACACCAGCATCGGTTGTCAGATGATGTTGGGAGACAAACACAGACACGCAAACATACATACATATATATATATATATACAACGAGCTTCTTCCAGTTTCCGTCTACCAAATCCACTCACAAGGCTTTGATCAGCCCGATGCTATAGTAGAAGACACTTGCCCAAGGTGCCACGCAGTGAGACTGAACCCGGGACCGTGTGGTTAGTAAGCAAGCTACTTACCACACAACCACTCCTAATTCAAATATTATTATTCTTTGAATTAAATTCTTTTACAGTTTCCAGCAAAATAATGCTAAAGAGCATTGATGATTCAATAGTAGAATGCCCACGGGGCGCCCTGATTCAATTCTCAGCCAATGCAGCATGGCACTTTTTTACTTCTTATTAACGTGGTGACTTTTATTAATTCCCTCGGAGGAATCTTCGGGAAAATGTTTTTAAGTTAAAGCCTTTCTTCTTTCAATGAATTTTCTTTTCATAACTTAGAAGGCTTGTAATGTCAGGCAGCATCGGTGGTTCAGTGGTAGAATGCTCGCCTGCCACGCGGGCGGCCCGGGTTCGATTCCCGGCCGATGCAACATTACATTTTTTTTTTCATTTTATTAAGGTTCTTATTTTTTATAAATTGCTTTCAAGCCATACAAAATGGTCTAAGTTTGAATATTGTTATTCTTTGAATAAATTTTTTTATAACTTTCAGGAGAACAATGCCAACGAGTATCGACGGTTCAGAGGCAGAATGCTGACGGGCCGCCCACGTTCAGTTCCTGGCTGACACAACCTGATACTTTCTTTATTAACGTTGAAGTTTTTGGTAATTGCTGTCGAGGAAGCTTCAGAAAGCTTCTAACTGCAAGTCTTTTGAGCATTGAACGAATTTTCATTTCATAACTTAGAAGGGTAATTGTTCATTATGGTTTGGTTATATTAAAAAAAGGAAATAAAAATTAAGTGGGAGATAAGTAGTAAAAGAGGCAGCTTACCTTTTACACAACATAAACACATGTGGGCGGAGGTAAGTGATATGGATCACACTCCCTTTGTTTTTTTGTTGTTTTTTTTATTCTGCAGGAACCCACTATATTTGGAAATGCAGATTTTTTTTTTTTTTTTTTTTTTTGCAGATTCGGAATCTCCGCACTCAGATTAGTGGATTTCTGTAAAAAAAAAAAAAAGCTAAAAAAAAAAAACCAAAGGGTTGCGGTCCATGTTCTTTACCTCCGCCCAGATGTCTTCCTTTTATCCGTGGAATTACACCATATAAATTCATGCAAATATGAAACAAACAATTCGTCCGATGTCCCAAACTGTCGTCGCAACACCCGTTTTACTCGTACCCATATGCTTTCAACATTTTGTGTGTGAACGTGTTGATTATGAGGATCAACAAAATTTTGTTGGTGTATAATCACCTCATGCGTGTAGGCACTATCATTCAGGATACCAATGTTATTATACGCTCGCTAGCCAACACTGTCTATGTGAGTCCCAGGTAAATCCATCTTTGCATCAGCGCAGTTAAAGTTTATTCAGTACGGTCAGGTACTTCGACCAAAAAAAATACTTTTTAAAGACGCTCTCAATGCCAGCGAATACTCAATGGCCAGGGCGCCACTCACCTCGATGATACTCACGATGAAAGAACTTGCTTTCGTCAATTTCTACAACTAATGACTGTCCATTAGCATCCAAACCGCCGATTTCTATGGGATTCTGTTGGAGCCAAACATCACGTACTTCCCGACAGAAATTACACCAATCCACGACTGTAGTTCGACAACTGACGGAAGACTCGTCTATAATATCATCTGGTGACATATCTCGTGCCCAACAGAAAATAATTAGAATGATATTGAACAAAGAAATATGAATTCTCTCAAAAAATGAACCGTAACGAACAGATTTGGGTAATTGTTCAGTATGGTTATGGCGTAATTCCACGGACAAAAAGAACACATTTATTCACTTTCTGACGGCGATCGCCAGTGTTTTATGCTGTGTAAAAATAAGTTGCTTCTTTTACTAGTTGTAAGGCGCAGGAGTGGCTGTGTGGTAAGTAGCTTGCTTACCAACCACATGGTTCCGAGTTCAGTCCCACTGCGTGGTATCTTGGGCAAATTTCTACTATAGCCTCGGGCCGACCAAAGCCTTGTGAGTGGATTTGGTAGACGGAAACTGAAAGAAGCCCGTCGTATATATGTATATATATATATGTGTGTGTGTGTGTGTGTCTGTGTCTGTGTTTGTCCCCCTAGCATTGCTTGACAAACGATGCTGGTGTGTTTATGTCCCCGTCACTTAGCAGTTCGGCAAAAGAGACCGATAGAATAAGTACTAGGCTTACAAAGAATAAGTCCCGGGGTCGATTTGCTCGACTAAAGACGGTGCTCCAGCATGGCCGCAGTCAAATGACTGAAACAAGTAAAAGAGTAAAGAGTATACCGAACAATTACCATATTTTTCATAATTGCTTTCAATATTGCTATCCTTTGAATGGGCTTTTCTTTTATAACTTCCAGTAAAATAATGCCAAAGAGCATCGATGACTCAGTGGTAGAATGCTTGCTGGTCGCCCGGGTTCAAATCTGGGCCGACGCAACCTGATACTCTCTTGCTTTTTATAAACGTTGAGATTTTTGGTAATTACTTTCGAGGAAGCTTCGGAAAATGTTTTGTTCTTTGAATGCATTTTCATTTCATGACTTAAAAGAGACACTAGACAAGCGAGCATCGGTGGTTCAGTGGTAGAATGCTCGCCTGCCACGCGGGCGGCCCGGGTTCGATTCCCGGCCGATGCAACCTGTTTTTTTTTCATTCTATTGGACAGATTTACTTTTTTACTTGTTTTAGTGATTTGACTACAGCCATGCTGGAGCACTGCCTTTAGTCGAACAAATCAACCCCAGAGCTTTTCTTTTATAACTTCCAGTAAAATAATGCCAAAGAGCATCGATGACTCAGTGCTAGAATGCTTGCTGGTCGCCCGGGTTCAAATCTGGGCCGACGCAACCTGATACTCTCTTGCTTTTTATTAACGTTGAGATTTTTGGTAATTACTTTCGAGGAAGCTTCGGAAAATGTTTTGTTCTTTGAATGCATTTTCATTTCATGACTTAAAAGAGACGCTATACAAGTGAGCATCGGTGGTTCAGTGGTAGAATGCTCGCCTGCCACGCGGGCGGCCCGGTTTCGGTTCCCGGCCGATGCAACCTGTTTTTTTTCATTCTATTGGACAGATTTACTTTTTTACTTGTTTCAGTGATTCGATTGCAGCCATGCTGGAGAACCGCCTTTAGTCGAGCAAATCGACCCCAGAGCTTATTCTCTTTTGCCGCTAAGTTACGGGGACGTAAACACACCAGCATCGGTTGTCAGATGATGTTGGGAGACAAACACAGACACGCAAACATACATACATATATATATATATATATATATATACAACGAGCTTCTTCCAGTTTCCGTCTACCAAATCCACTCACAAGGCTTTGGTCAGCCCGATGCTATAGTAGAAGACACTTGCCCAAGGTGCCACGCAGTGAGACTGAACCCGGGACCATGTGGTTAGTAAGCAAACTACTTACCACACAACCACTCCTAATTCAAATATTATTATTCTTTGAATTAAATTCTTTTACAGTTGCCAGCAAAATAATGCTAAAGAGCATTGATGATTCAATAGTAGAATGCCCACGGGGCGCCCTGATTCAATTCTCAGCCAATGCAGCATGGCACTTTTTTACTTCTTATTAACGTGGTGACTTTTATTAATTCCCTCGGAGGAAGCTTCGGGAAAATGTTTTTAAGTTAAAGCCTTTCTTCTTTCAATGAATTTTCTTTTCATAACTTAGAAGGCTTGTAATGTCAGGCAGCATCGGTGGTTCAGTGGTAGAATGCTCGCCTGCCACGCGGGCGGCCCGGGTTCGATTCCCGGCCGATGCAACATTACATTTCTTTTTTCATTTTATTAAGGTTCTTATTTTTTATAAATTGCTTTCAAGCCATACAAAATGGTCTAAGTTTGAATATTGTTATTCTTTGAATAAATTTTTTTATAACTTTCAGGAGAACAATGCCAACGAGTATCGACGGTTCAGAGGCAGAATGCTGACGGGCCGCCCACGTTCAGTTCCTGGCTGACACAACCTGATACTTTCTTTATTAACGTTGAAGTTTTTGGTAATTGCTGTCGAGGAAGCTTCAGAAAGCTTCTAACTGCAAGTCTTTTGAGCATTGAACGAATTTTCATTTCATAACTTAGAAGGGTAATTGTTCATTATGGTTTGGTTATATTAAAAAAAGGAAATAAAAATTAAGTGGGAGATAAGTAGTAAAAGAGGCAGCTTACCTTTTACACAACATAAACACATGTGGGCGGAGGTAAGTGATATGGATCACACTCCCTTTGTTTTTTTGTTGTTTTTTTTATTCTGCAGGAACCCACTATATTTGGAAATGCAGATTTTTTTTTTTTTTTTTTTTTTTGCAGATTCGGAATCTCCGCACTCAGATTAGTGGATTTCTGTAAAAAAAAAAAAAGCTAAAAAAAAAAAACCAAAGGGTTGCGGTCCATGTTCTTTACCTCCGCCCAGATGTCTTCCTTTTATCCGTGGAATTACACCATATAAATTCATGCAAATATGAAACAAACAATTCGTCCGATGTCCCAAACTGTCGTCGCAACACCCGTTTTACTCGTACCCATATGCTTTCAACATTTTGTGTGTGAACGTGTTGATTATGAGGATCAACAAAATTTTGTTGGTGTATAATCACCTCATGCGTGTAGGCACTATCATTCAGGATACCAATGTTATTATACGCTCGCTAGCCAACACTGTCTATGTGAGTCCCAGGTAAATCCATCTTTGCATCAGCGCAGTTAAAGTTTATTCAGTACGGTCAGGTACTTCGACCAAAAAAAATACTTTTTAAAGACGCTCTCAATGCCAGCGAATACTCAATGGCCAGGGCGCCACTCACCTCGATGATACTCACGATGAAAGAACTTGCTTTCGTCAATTTCTACAACTAATGACTGTCCATTAGCATCCAAACCGCCGATTTCTATGGGATTCTGTTGGAGCCAAACATCACGTACTTCCCGACAGAAATTACACCAATCCACGACTGTAGTTCGACAACTGACGGAAGACTCGTCTATAATATCATCTGGTGACATATCTCGTGCCCAACAGAAAATAATTAGAATGATATTGAACAAAGAAATATGAATTCTCTCAAAAAATGAACCGTAACGAACAGATTTGGGTAATTGTTCAGTATGGTTATGGCGTAATTCCACGGACAAAAAGAACACATTTATTCACTTTCTGACGGCGATCGCCAGTGTTTTATGCTGTGTAAAAATAAGTTGCTTCTTTTACTAGTTGTAAGGCGCAGGAGTGGCTGTGTGGTAAGTAGCTTGCTTACCAACCACATGGTTCCGAGTTCAGTCCCACTGCGTGGTATCTTGGGCAAATTTCTACTATAGCCTCGGGCCGACCAAAGCCTTGTGAGTGGATTTGGTAGACGGAAACTGAAAGAAGCCCGTCGTATATATGTATATATATATATGTGTGTGTGTGTGTGTGTCTGTGTCTGTGTTTGTCCCCCTAGCATTGCTTGACAAACGATGCTGGTGTGTTTATGTCCCCGTCACTTAGCAGTTCGGCAAAAGAGACCGATAGAATAAGTACTAGGCTTACAAAGAATAAGTCCCGGGGTCGATTTGCTCGACTAAAGACGGTGCTCCAGCATGGCCGCAGTCAAATGACTGAAACAAGTAAAAGAGTAAAGAGTATACCGAACAATTACCATATTTTTCATAATTGCTTTCAATATTGCTATCCTTTGAATGGGCTTTTCTTTTATAACTTCCAGTAAAATAATGCCAAAGAGCATCGATGACTCAGTGGTAGAATGCTTGCTGGTCGCCCGGGTTCAAATCTGGGCCGACGCAACCTGATACTCTCTTGCTTTTTATAAACGTTGAGATTTTTGGTAATTACTTTCGAGGAAGCTTCGGAAAATGTTTTGTTCTTTGAATGCATTTTCATTTCATGACTTAAAAGAGACACTAGACAAGCGAGCATCGGTGGTTCAGTGGTAGAATGCTCGCCTGCCACGCGGGCGGCCCGGGTTCGATTCCCGGCCGATGCAACCTGTTTTTTTTCATTCTATTGGACAGATTTACTTTTTTACTTGTTTTAGTGATTTGACTACAGCCATGCTGGAGCACTGCCTTTAGTCGAACAAATCAACCCCAGAGCTTTTCTTTTATAACTTCCAGTAAAATAATGCCAAAGAGCATCGATGACTCAGTGCTAGAATGCTTGCTGGTCGCCCGGGTTCAAATCTGGGCCGACGCAACCTGATACTCTCTTGCTTTTTATTAACGTTGAGATTTTTGGTAATTACTTTCGAGGAAGCTTCGGAAAATGTTTTGTTCTTTGAATGCATTTTCATTTCATGACTTAAAAGAGACGCTATACAAGTGAGCATCGGTGGTTCAGTGGTAGAATGCTCGCCTGCCACGCGGGCGGCCCGGTTTCGGTTCCCGGCCGATGCAACCTGTTTTTTTTCATTCTATTGGACAGATTTACTTTTTTACTTGTTTCAGTGATTCGATTGCAGCCATGCTGGAGAACCGCCTTTAGTCGAGCAAATCGACCCCAGAGCTTATTCTCTTTTGCCGCTAAGTTACGGGGACGTAAACACACCAGCATCGGTTGTCAGATGATGTTGGGAGACAAACACAGACACGCAAACATACATACATATATATATATATATATATATATACAACGAGCTTCTTCCAGTTTCCGTCTACCAAATCCACTCACAAGGCTTTGGTCAGCCCGATGCTATAGTAGAAGACACTTGCCCAAGGTGCCACGCAGTGAGACTGAACCCGGGACCATGTGGTTAGTAAGCAAACTACTTACCACACAACCACTCCTAATTCAAATATTATTATTCTTTGAATTAAATTCTTTTACAGTTGCCAGCAAAATAATGCTAAAGAGCATTGATGATTCAATAGTAGAATGCCCACGGGGCGCCCTGATTCAATTCTCAGCCAATGCAGCATGGCACTTTTTTACTTCTTATTAACGTGGTGACTTTTATTAATTCCCTCGGAGGAAGCTTCGGGAAAATGTTTTTAAGTTAAAGCCTTTCTTCTTTCAATGAATTTTCTTTTCATAACTTAGAAGGCTTGTAATGTCAGGCAGCATCGGTGGTTCAGTGGTAGAATGCTCGCCTGCCACGCGGGCGGCCCGGGTTCGATTCCCGGCCGATGCAACATTACATTTCTTTTTTCATTTTATTAAGGTTCTTATTTTTTATAAATTGCTTTCAAGCCATACAAAATGGTCTAAGTTTGAATATTGTTATTCTTTGAATAAATTTTTTTATAACTTTCAGGAGAACAATGCCAACGAGTATCGACGGTTCAGAGGCAGAATGCTGACGGGCCGCCCACGTTCAGTTCCTGGCTGACACAACCTGATACTTTCTTTATTAACGTTGAAGTTTTTGGTAATTGCTGTCGAGGAAGCTTCAGAAAGCTTCTAACTGCAAGTCTTTTGAGCATTGAACGAATTTTCATTTCATAACTTAGAAGGGTAATTGTTCATTATGGTTTGGTTATATTAAAAAAAGGAAATAAAAATTAAGTGGGAGATAAGTAGTAAAAGAGGCAGCTTACCTTTTACACAACATAAACACATGTGGGCGGAGGTAAGTGATATGGATCACACTCCCTTTGTTTTTTTGTTGTTTTTTTTATTCTGCAGGAACCCACTATATTTGGAAATGCAGATTTTTTTTTTTTTTTTTTTTTTTGCAGATTCGGAATCTCCGCACTCAGATTAGTGGATTTCTGTAAAAAAAAAAAAAGCTAAAAAAAAAAAACCAAAGGGTTGCGGTCCATGTTCTTTACCTCCGCCCAGATGTCTTCCTTTTATCCGTGGAATTACACCATATAAATTCATGCAAATATGAAACAAACAATTCGTCCGATGTCCCAAACTGTCGTCGCAACACCCGTTTTACTCGTACCCATATGCTTTCAACATTTTGTGTGTGAACGTGTTGATTATGAGGATCAACAAAATTTTGTTGGTGTATAATCACCTCATGCGTGTAGGCACTATCATTCAGGATACCAATGTTATTATACGCTCGCTAGCCAACACTGTCTATGTGAGTCCCAGGTAAATCCATCTTTGCATCAGCGCAGTTAAAGTTTATTCAGTACGGTCAGGTACTTCGACCAAAAAAAATACTTTTTAAAGACGCTCTCAATGCCAGCGAATACTCAATGGCCAGGGCGCCACTCACCTCGATGATACTCACGATGAAAGAACTTGCTTTCGTCAATTTCTACAACTAATGACTGTCCATTAGCATCCAAACCGCCGATTTCTATGGGATTCTGTTGGAGCCAAACATCACGTACTTCCCGACAGAAATTACACCAATCCACGACTGTAGTTCGACAACTGACGGAAGACTCGTCTATAATATCATCTGGTGACATATCTCGTGCCCAACAGAAAATAATTAGAATGATATTGAACAAAGAAATATGAATTCTCTCAAAAAATGAACCGTAACGAACAGATTTGGGTAATTGTTCAGTATGGTTATGGCGTAATTCCACGGACAAAAAGAACACATTTATTCACTTTCTGACGGCGATCGCCAGTGTTTTATGCTGTGTAAAAATAAGTTGCTTCTTTTACTAGTTGTAAGGCGCAGGAGTGGCTGTGTGGTAAGTAGCTTGCTTACCAACCACATGGTTCCGAGTTCAGTCCCACTGCGTGGTATCTTGGGCAAATTTCTACTATAGCCTCGGGCCGACCAAAGCCTTGTGAGTGGATTTGGTAGACGGAAACTGAAAGAAGCCCGTCGTATATATGTATATATATATATGTGTGTGTGTGTGTGTGTCTGTGTCTGTGTTTGTCCCCCTAGCATTGCTTGACAAACGATGCTGGTGTGTTTATGTCCCCGTCACTTAGCAGTTCGGCAAAAGAGACCGATAGAATAAGTACTAGGCTTACAAAGAATAAGTCCCGGGGTCGATTTGCTCGACTAAAGACGGTGCTCCAGCATGGCCGCAGTCAAATGACTGAAACAAGTAAAAGAGTAAAGAGTATACCGAACAATTACCATATTTTTCATAATTGCTTTCAATATTGCTATCCTTTGAATGGGCTTTTCTTTTATAACTTCCAGTAAAATAATGCCAAAGAGCATCGATGACTCAGTGGTAGAATGCTTGCTGGTCGCCCGGGTTCAAATCTGGGCCGACGCAATCTGATACTCTCTTGCTTTTTATAAACGTTGAGATTTTTGGTAATTACTTTCGAGGAAGCTTCGGAAAATGTTTTGTTCTTTGAATGCATTTTCATTTCATGACTTAAAAGAGACACTAGACAAGCGAGCATCGGTGGTTCAGTGGTAGAATGCTCGCCTGCCACGCGGGCGGCCCGGGTTCGATTCCCGGCCGATGCAACCTGTTTTTTTTCATTCTATTGGACAGATTTACTTTTATACTTGTTTTAGTGATTTGACTACAGCCATGCTGGAGCACTGCCTTTAGTCGAACAAATCAACCCCAGAGCTTTTCTTTTATAACTTCCAGTAAAATAATGCCAAAGAGCATCGATGACTCAGTGCTAGAATGCTTGCTGGTCGCCCGGGTTCAAATCTGGGCCGACGCAACCTGATACTCTCTTGCTTTTTATTAACGTTGAGATTTTTGGTAATTACTTTCGAGGAAGCTTCGGAAAATGTTTTGTTCTTTGAATGCATTTTCATTTCATGACTTAAAAGAGACGCTATGCAAGTGAGCATCGGTGGTTCAGTGGTAGAATGCTCGCCTGCCACGCGGGCGGCCCGGTTTCGGTTCCCGGCCGATGCAACCTGTTTTTTTTCATTCTATTGGACAGATTTACTTTTTTACTTGTTTCAGTGATTCGATTGCAGCCATGCTGGAGAACCGCCTTTAGTCGAGCAAATCGACCCCAGAGCTTATTCTCTTTTGCCGCTAAGTTACGGGGACGTAAACACACCAGCATCGGTTGTCAGATGATGTTGGGAGACAAACACAGACACGCAAACATACATACATATATATATATATATATATATATACAACGAGCTTCTTCCAGTTTCCGTCTACCAAATCCACTCACAAGGCTTTGGTCAGCCCGATGCTATAGTAGAAGACACTTGCCCAAGGTGCCACGCAGTGAGACTGAACCCGGGACCATGTGGTTAGTAAGCAAACTACTTACCACACAACCACTCCTAATTCAAATATTATTATTCTTTGAATTAAATTCTTTTACAGTTGCCAGCAAAATAATGCTAAAGAGCATTGATGATTCAATAGTAGAATGCCCACGGGGCGCCCTGATTCAATTCTCAGCCAATGCAGCATGGCACTTTTTTACTTCTTATTAACGTGGTGACTTTTATTAATTCCCTCGGAGGAAGCTTCGGGAAAATGTTTTTAAGTTAAAGCCTTTCTTCTTTCAATGAATTTTCTTTTCATAACTTAGAAGGCTTGTAATGTCAGGCAGCATCGGTGGTTCAGTGGTAGAATGCTCGCCTGCCACGCGGGCGGCCCGGGTTCGATTCCCGGCCGATGCAACATTACATTTCTTTTTTCATTTTATTAAGGTTCTTATTTTTTATAAATTGCTTTCAAGCCATACAAAATGGTCTAAGTTTGAATATTGTTATTCTTTGAATAAATTTTTTTATAACTTTCAGGAGAACAATGCCAACGAGTATCGACGGTTCAGAGGCAGAATGCTGACGGGCCGCCCACGTTCAGTTCCTGGCTGACACAACCTGATACTTTCTTTATTAACGTTGAAGTTTTTGGTAATTGCTGTCGAGGAAGCTTCAGAAAGCTTCTAACTGCAAGTCTTTTGAGCATTGAACGAATTTTCATTTCATAACTTAGAAGGGTAATTGTTCATTATGGTTTGGTTATATTAAAAAAAGGAAATAAAAATTAAGTGGGAGATAAGTAGTAAAAGAGGCAGCTTACCTTTTACACAACATAAACACATGTGGGCGGAGGTAAGTGATATGGATCACACTCCCTTTGTTTTTTTGTTGTTTTTTTTATTCTGCAGGAACCCACTATATTTGGAAATGCAGATTTTTTTTTTTTTTTTTTTTTTGCAGATTCGGAATCTCCGCACTCAGATTAGTGGATTTCTGTAAAAAAAAAAAAAGCTAAAAAAAAAAAACCAAAGGGTTGCGGTCCATGTTCTTTACCTCCGCCCAGATGTCTTCCTTTTATCCGTGGAATTACACCATATAAATTCATGCAAATATGAAACAAACAATTCGTCCGATGTCCCAAACTGTCGTCGCAACACCCGTTTAACTCGTACCCATATGCTTTCAACATTTTGTGTGTGAACGTGTTGATTATGAGGATCAACAAAATTTTGTTGGTGTATAATCACCTCATGCGTGTAGGCACTATCATTCAGGATACCAATGTTATTATACGCTCGCTAGCCAACACTGTCTATGTGAGTCCCAGGTAAATCCATCTTTGCATCAGCGCAGTTAAAGTTTATTCAGTACGGTCAGGTACTTCGACCAAAAAAAATACTTTTTAAAGACGCTCTCAATGCCAGCGAATACTCAATGGCCAGGGCGCCACTCACCTCGATGATACTCACGATGAAAGAACTTGCTTTCGTCAATTTCTACAACTAATGACTGTCCATTAGCATCCAAACCGCCGATTTCTATGGGATTCTGTTGGAGCCAAACATCACGTACTTCCCGACAGAAATTACACCAATCCACGACTGTAGTTCGACTACTGACGGAAGACTCGTCTATAAAATCATCTGGTGACATATCTCGTGCCCAACAGAAAATAATTAGAATGATATTGAACAAAGAAATATGAATTCTCTCAAAAAATGAACCGTAACGAACAGATTTGGGTAATTGTTCAGTATGGTTATGGCGTAATTCCACGGACAAAAAGAACACATTTATTCACTTTCTGACGGCGATCGCCAGTGTTTTATGCTGTGTAAAAATAAGTTGCTTCTTTTACTTGTTGTAAGGCGCAGGAGTGGCTGTGTGGTAAGTAGCTTGCTTACCAACCACATGCTAAAGAGCATTGATGATTCAATAGTAGAATGCCCACGGGGCGCCCTGATTCAATTCTCAGCCAATGCAGCATGGCACTTTTTTACTTCTTATTAACGTGGTGACTTTTATTAATTCCCTCGGAGGAAGCTTCGGGAAAATGTTTTTAAGTTGAAGCCTTTCTTCTTTCAATGAATTTTCTTTTCATAACTTAGAAGGATTGTAACGTCAGGCAGCATCGGTGGTTCAGTGGTAGAATGCTCGCCTGCCACGCGGGCGGCCCGGGTTCGATTCCCGGCCGATGCAACATTAAATTTTTTTCTTCATTTTATTAAGGTTCTTATTTTTTATAAATTGCTTTCAAGCCATACAAAATGGTCTAAGTTTGAATATTGTTATTCTTTGAAAAAATTTTTTTATAACTTTCAGGAGAACAATGCCAACGAGTATCGACGGTTCAGAGGCAGAATGCTGACGGGCCGCCCACGTTCAGTTCCCGGCTGACACAACCTGATACTTTCTTTATTAACGTTGAAGTTTTTGGTAATTGCTGTCGAGGAAGCTTCTAACTGCAAGTCTTTTGTGCATTGAACGAATTTTCATTTCATAACTTAGAAGGGTAATTGTTCATTATGGTTTGGTTATATTAAAAAAAGGAAATAAAAATTAAGTGGGAGATAAGTAGTAAAAGAGGCAGCTTACCTTTTACACAACATAAACACATGTGGGCGGAGGTAAGTGATATGGATCACACACCCTTTGTTTTTTTGTTGTTTTTTTTATTCTGCAGGAACCCACTATATTTGGAAATGCAGATTTTTTTTTTTTTTGCAGATTCGGAATCTCCGCACTCAGATTAGTGGATTTCTGTAAAAAAAAAAAAAAAAGGCTAAAAAAAAAAAAACCAAAGGGTTGCGGTCCATGTTCTTTACCTCCGCCTAGATGTCTTCCTTTTATCCGTGGAATTACACCATATAAATTCATGCAAATATGAAACAAACAATTCGTCCGATGTCCCAAACTGTCGTCGCAACACCCGTTTTACTCGTACCCATATGTTTTCAACATTTTGTGTGTGAACGTGTTGATTATGAGGATCAACAAAATTTTGTTGGTGTATAATCACCTCATGCGTGTAGGCACTATCATTCAGGATACCAATGTTATTATACGCTCGCTAGAGTATACCGAACAATTACCACTTAGAAGAAGTACAGCACCGGCAAACATCGGTGGTTCAGTGGTAGAATCCTCGCAGGCGATCCGGGTTTGATCTCCCGCCGATACACTCCTACTTCTCCCCCTACTCACCAACCACACACGCACATTTCATTGGTTGATATTTTTCATAATTGCTTTCAAGTCATGTTCAGACAAAATTCTCTTAATTCAAATATTGCTATCCTTTGAATGGGCTTTTCTTTTATAACTTCCAGTAAAATAATGCCAAAGAGCATCGATGACTCAGTGGTAGAATGCTTGCTAGTCGCCCGGGTTCAATTCTGGGCCGACGCAACCTGATACTCTCTTGCTTTTTATTAACGTTGAGATTTTTGGTAATTGCTTTCGAGGAAGCTTCGGAAAATGTTTTGTTCTTTGAATGCATTTTCATTTCATGACTTAAAAGAGACACTAAACAAGCGAGCATCGGTGGTTCAGTGGTAAAATGCTCGCCTGCCACGCGGGCGGCCCGGTTTCGATTCCCGGCCGATGCAATCTGTTGTCTTTTGGGTTTTTTTCTTTCCATTTCATTCGACTTTTCATAATTGCTTTCCATATTCGGACAAAATGTTCTTAGTTCAAATATTGTTATTCTTTGAATAATTTATTTTTTTAATATCTTCAAGCAAAATAATGCCAAAGAACATTGATGATTCAATGGTAGAATGCTCATGGACCGCCCTGATTCAAGCCTCGGCCAATGCAACATGATACATTTTTGCTTTTTATTAACATGGATATTTTTGGTAATTCCTTTCGAGGAAGTTTCGGAAAAATGTTTTAAGTTAACGCAGTGTCTGCCAAATGTTTTTTTACGTTACGACACCCTAGCCGAGGAGAATTTATTTTGCGGCACACCAAATAAAATTCCAACAAAATTGAATATACTTTATTAGTATGAATAAAAATTAATAAATTCTTATAGTAACAATAAAATAACATTGCTTTATGAAAATATAATATATATAAATAGATAATATAATACAATAATAATGTTTTTGGTGAGAAGGATGCAAGTGATTTTGAGAAAGAATTTTGTCAAAACGTGGTTCTAAATTAAATGAACAAATACGTAACTCCTCATCTACCACCTGTAATCGTTCCCGTTTTCTGAGGGGTTTTTTTTCATTTCCATAAGAGCAGTGATACTTAATTCGCAAAGATATGATGATCCAAAGGGCAACAGAGATTTAAAGGCTGTAATAGCTAATCGAGGCTCCAAAGCGAAATCCAAAATTCTGACAATTCTGACGCAGAAAATGAGGCATGTGTACAGAATCGTTTTTCAAGTCTATTAAATTTACTTTTTCTGTCATTGTTAATGGCAGGTGTGTACTGTCATATCTTGCGAAAAGATTGATGACCCACTCGTGCATTTGATAATCAAGTGATGGAAAATATTTAGAAAATGATACAGAGAGTTTCTCTACTGTCTTCTGCACTTTTTGACAAAATTTTTTAATTTGTTTGGAAAAAGCCTCTACGCCTGAAAAGCAATCAAGCTGCGAGTTTTAAACATTCTTTATCCACAATTCTAACTTGTCGGTGAAAGACTTTAATTTGCCTGTAATTATAATAATATTTTCGTTCGCTCCTTGCAGACTCAAATTTAAAACGTTCAACTTCTCAAAAAGATCGTTGAGAAATGCTACTTCCAGCCACCCATCATCATCGTTAAGAAATTCAAATCCAGAATTTTCAACATCGAAAAACCATATTATTTCAGTTCGCAAAGAGATAAATCGAGAGAGCACTTTTCCTTTTGAGAGCCATCGCACTTCTGTATGAAGCAGTAAACACTTACAATCAGAATCCATAGTTTTTCATAGGGATGCAAAATGTCTGCGCTGTAGGGAAATCGATTTTATGTAATTTATCACTTTAGCAACGTTGTCCATCGTCTTCAGGAGACCATCAGGTGGAGATTTTGACAAAAAAAAAAATTCGCGGAGAAGTTTAACTTATGAAATGTTTTGTAATACATGAGCCACGAGGCCTTTTTTTTCGATCCTGCATAGATGGAGCGCCACCAGTGAAAACGCTTATACAAGTTTGCCCCTGCATCCCTCTCAATACGACATTTTGGTCTACCAGATTAAAGACATCTTCTCTTGTCATTCTTTCCTTCAGTTCACAACAAAAGAAAAACTAACATGATTTTACCACTCCTGATGATTCGCAGAAATGAAATTAATCGAGCTTTGTTGTTGATGTCTGTACTTCCATCGATTTGTAAAGCCCACAAGAGTTCATTTTTGCTTCAGTGAAATGTTCGTGGAACCGATCATGAATATCTCGTGAAATGTCTTGACTTTTACGAGAAATCGTGTGGGCAGATAAAGGAATGGTATTAATTTGTTTGACAGCTCCATCACTAATCATTGTGCCAACGGCTATCTCTAAGGCTGGTAAAATAATGTTTTCGACATCAGAATGTGTTTCTTTTCTTCTTTGTCAAAAGCTGGGCAATCTTGCAACTAGCGATTTGAGCTTTCTCGGGAATTGAGTGAAATTTCTTCAGCCTTTTTGATTGAATTTTAAAATTCTTTTTTAGCATCTCAAAGTATTCTTTTGGTTTGTCCTTATGTTGCAGATGATTTGTTATTAAATGATGTTGAAGTTTACTGGGAACCATTGCTTCATTTGAGAGTGTTGTTAAACAAATCATACAAAAATGAACCGAGTTGTCTTTTTCCGATAATATAAAACCATATTGCATGTAATTTTCTTTATATTTTCGTTTTGGTGAGGTGGACTTTCCGACTCATGCAGTAGGGAAAAAGTTTTTACCATCGATTTAATTTGACATTTTTTGTAACCGTTTTCAAGGAAGCTTTGGACGAAATGTTCTACTTTCGAATCGCGTTAGAATGAATCTTCCTTTTGTAACTTACTGCTGGCAGAGAGTCCGTGAGATAGATAGATAGATAGATAGATAGATAGATAGATACAGAGAGAGACAGACAGACAGACAGACAGACAGACAGACAGACAGACAGATAAGGGTCAGAAATCTTACTTAACACATACAGACGAATGCACAAATTTGTTAGAGTAATATTATACACACGAATTTCTCCCCTTTATCAGTGTTGTGTTTTCTTTCTAAAGTATAAGAAAAAAAACAATAAAAAATAACACCAACATAAATAAGAACTACAGCGTCAACAAACAACGTTTTAATTCTCACTTTCCTCCAAGCTGCCTCTCACTCATATTTCAACCGAGCCGCTAACTTAATCAGTTATCTAACCTCACGTAACATTCGCTCTCCGATCTCTATCACATGTAGAAAGTTACTATCTCCACATCGGAAGCTGATAGTTATTCATTTTCCTGTTTATTTAATTTTGTTTTCATTTTAATTTCAACTTTAAGAAACTCACTCGTAATTAACTTATCACAGTGTCTATGATGAGTTCTTTGATCTGTGACTTTCGCAAGACAAAATTCAATAGATTTAATGGTAATCTAGATGCTTATTCCACTGTTTCTAGCAGATGGTAACTAGTTTCTGGGAAGATTTGAAATTTATTTATTTTTCTTCCTCTAAGCGCTAGACACGCTGTTGGTGAGGAGCATGTATGTATGTTATTATTTGATAATATAAATAATATATAAATATATGCATATATCTATACATATATGTACATACCTACATCTATATGTAGATGTAGGGGTACTATTCAAGAAGGGTGGTCCCGGTGCGCGCACTCGCACATTCGCACATCCACGCTAACGAGTCGTGACTAGTCGATCCTACGACTACCTAACGCGAGTGCGCAAAACATATATGAGGGTTTTTTCTAAACAAAGTAAATAATTTTTTTACACAAAGTAAATAAATCATACACTGCCTGTTTTTGGTAAAGAGTCTATTAAAAAGTCGGTCTTTCAAAATCTACTGTTGTTCAATGGTATCAGTACATGAGGGACATTACAAGTAATTATCTTTTGCGTAACCCCTACCAAATTGGTGGACTTGGGCGCATCGTAGAAATAGATGAATCTATGATGTGCAAGCGCAAATACAATGGAGGATAGGATAGAGAGGATAAAAATAGGTTTTTAGTCTTTGTACCTGACCGTTCTTATGAAACTCTTCTACCACTTATTAAAAGATTTATCAAACCAAGGACGACTATATACCCTGATTGCTGGAGTACGTACAATGGGATTACTGAAATAAATGTGACACCAAAATACACCCTGGAAGAACGTAAAACGACGTTTTAAGAGTAAGATTCAACAAAATAAAAAATGATTTACTTTGTGTTTTATTTACTTTGTTTAAAAAAATTATTTACTTTGTTTAAAAAAAAAAACTCTCGTACATGTTTTGCGCATACGCGCATTCGCCGCAGATAGTCGTTGTAGGATCGACTAGTCACGACTAGCTAGTACTTGAATAGTACCGATGTAGGTATCTACATATATGTATGGATATATGCATATATTTATATATTATTTATATTATTATATGATCGAACGCCACGCATCCTTTTCCAAGTATGTTATTATTTAGTTTTATTTCAAGATTTCTTACCAATAGAGAAAGAGCCGGTTTCTAACCGAGATCCAAGGCTACTTCACTGGACTTTCAACAACATTAACAGAGTATTTATAGATGTTTCTGCGTATGTGTGCGGTATTTGGAGTCGGTGCATGTACAGGTTTGTATGCATTGTTTTATGTCTGTATTCTCATGCATATAGTTGCATGTCTAGACTTGATCATATATACATAAATACTAAACATCTAGAAAGTTTTATAAATTCTAACAGTTCCGTTGATGACTTGAATCTGTAATTTTCTAATTAGCTTTCTCCTTTCTGATTTTGAGGAGACTAATTTCTCAAGATTGGTGCTTAAGCAGTTTGTTACATATCCAGTACCTAATAATTACAATTATGTATGTATGTATGTATGTATGTATGTATGTATGTTATCAATCAATTTCATTTCTGTATTTCTTGTCCATAGAGAAAGAGCCGAACTCTAACATAGATTCAAGGCTCCTTCATTAGAACTTTTATCAACATCATCTAGCTATTTGTGCATGTGTGTGTGTGTGTGTGCAGTATTTGGTGTTAGTGTATGCGCAGATTTGTATGTTTGTTTTATGGATGCGTTTTTATGTATATATTTTCATGTCTAGATGCATGCATATGTATTTATGTGCTAAATTTTTGGAAAGTTTTACATATCTTTACAGTTCCATTGATGGCTTGAATCTGTAGTCTTCTAATCAGCCTTTTTCTTTCAGGTTTTGAGAACCCTAATTTTTCCAGGTTTTTGTTGAGGAAGTTCGTTACATATCCCAATGCCCCATGTATGTATGTATGTATGTATGTATGTATGTATGTATGTATGTATGTATGCATGCATGCATGTATATATATTGTGTGTATGTATGTGTGCGTATGTGTGTATGTGTGCCTGTATTTATATATTCTATCATGTGTAAGTACGCATATACATACGAATGTAAGTGATGTGTGTGTAAGAATGGATGAATAAGTGGAAGTTTGTAAGATTGACTGGTGGCACGTATGCTTACGTGCATATAGATTCGTTTGACAAAAATCAGCATGAGTATGCGTCTGCGCGCGTTTGTGTGTATGTGCATATGCATGTATGTGTGTGTGTGTGTGTGTGTGTGTGTGTGTGTGTGTGTGTGTGCGTGTGTATCTATATCTATATATGTATGTATGTATGTATGTATGTATGCATATGTGGAGGCGCAATGGCCCAGTGGTTAAGGCAGCGGATTCGCGGTCGGAAGATCGCGGTTTCGATTACTAGACCGGGCGTTGTGTGTGTTTATTGAGCGAAAACACCTAAAGCTCCACGAGGCTCCGGCAGGGGGTGGTGGTGACCCCTGTTGTACTCTTTCGCCCCAGCTTTCTCTCACTCGTTTTTCCTGTTTCTCGAGTAACGCTGCGATGGACTGGCGTCCCGTCCAGCTGGGGGGAACATATATGCCATAGAAACCGGGCTCTTGAGCCTGGTTAGGTTTTAAAAAAGGGCGAATATATATATATATATATATATATATATATATATATATATATATATATATATATATATATATATATATATATAAGATCCAAGGATCGAAGTGTGTGAAGAAGGTTAGCTTCAAACAATCTGTAGTAAATATAAAAAACAGCTTTAGTGGTTTATTGAGATGGAAGATTGTGGATTTTTTTCGTATCGAAGTACGATGAACTAATAAGAAGTTCTTTTTATATTTCACGGTAAGCGACCAGGGTTGCTGAGCGTGCGAATAAGGATACAAGATTCAAGGAATGGAGAAGATAAGATCTGGGCTACATATGTTTCATAGCGAGCGGAACCTCGGAAGTGGTAAATATCCAAGCGAGGTGTATACAGCAGGTTACTCGTCAGGCCAAGAGTATCTTGACTGAATGAAAGTTTACATTGTCGCCAGGAGGTACATGCTAACACATGGAAGAATCGACCAGAATGTGTAGAGAGCACAGTAAGAGTGGAGAATATAAATGTAGAATATAAATGTAAAAAGAAAAAGGGAATAAAAACATAAATGACTGAGAAGAGTGAGGAATTTAAGCAAGGCCATTTGATCGGTAGTATGACTGAGGGTGCATTGTAGCATCTACATTGCTAGAAATAAGAGTCAAAGACACTTATAACCACAAACATAGCACAAGTCTATGTACTGACAGGAGAGTTAGCCGCCCCGTCCCCTGTTAGTACATAGACTGGTGCTATGTTTGTGGCTATAAGGGTCATTGACTCTTATTTCTAGCAATGTAGATGCTACAATGCACCCTCAGTCACTATTAGTGACAATCGAATTCTTCCTTTTTAGTTTTATATTGTGTCTAGTCACCTGTATTATTGTATTTGTATATATTGTCAATGTATCATGCATATCTGAAAGAGAAGCACACTCTAACGAATAGAGCAGTAAAGTATTAAAGTAATAAAGTTAAAATCTGGTCATAGAATGATCAATGGTTTCGCATCCACGAAAGTTGTAGCTTCGCAGACGACTCATCAGACTCTAGTCCGAAGATAAATTTAATACTTCACTTCTGGGAGGTAGAAATCTGATTTAGCGAATCGCTAATGTGTATACAATAATTTAATATAGACAGCTCTGTGCAATGTTTTACCAAAAATGAAAACTATAATTGTCACCGAACATGACTAGGGTGTTAGGACACCTTCATTGCTAGAATTAGGAACTAAAAAACTCTACTGCTATAATTAAAGCACATAATTGTATACATTATGTACTGATAGGGAACGTAATCGCCCGAAAGCACCGGTCGAGAATTCCCTATACTGATCGGTCAGTTTCAGCTAATTCTTGAGCCTCATCAGTAGGGCTGTCTATATTAAATTATTATGTAAACATTAGCGATTCGCTAAATCATCCATAGATTTTTATGGTGAATACATGTATTGATAAAGATTCTTAAAGGAGCCGAGTCGAGCGGTCCCTACTGATGCGGCTACGGAATTAGCCGAAACTGACCGATCAGTATAGCGAATTCTCGACCGGTGCTTTCGGGCGATTACGGTCTATGTCAATACATATGTATACAATTACTGTATATACTCGACTATAAAGCGCCCTCGCCTATAAGTCACACCCCCGACTTCCAAGGGAATTTTATCACTGAACCGACTATAACTCGGAGCGACTTTTTTGATGTTGGAGAGCAAAGTTCGATTAGGAATCGCGCCGATATAATTGTTGTTCAGTAACCGAGCTTTCAGTAAGCTGAAGATGACTTACAACAACTGGTATTCATGCATTTTAGAAACCGTTGTTTATAATGTAAAATTTTATCCTTGATAACACTAGTTGGCGTGTTTATCGTATTGAGACTTAATTGCCTCAATACTTTCCCTTTACTTTTTTGATTTATGCCTTTCATTATTAGGACACTTTTGAAGCAACTGACGCACAAAACCATGCAGTCATATGTGCTATGATTGGGAAGAAAATATAATAAACTGCCTTAAATTGTAAGGAAGTGTATGAAACATTGTGACAAAAATCGGAAGAATAAATGAAGGTAGAATCGAGTTATACTGATCATCACTTTCACCAAATAACAAGTAAAACTCTTTGGTTGTGATTGTCTCATCGTATATACCCTAATTCTCGTCTTCACTTGTCTGATCTTCATTAACTGATGAAGCACTGGGGCTAACATTTCTTGCATAGACGAAGTCATTATATAGCTCGTCGTCTTCCGTACCATCCATGGGATTTGAGATCCCAAGCTTCAAAAATGATTTCTTCACAATTTCACTCGGTATTTCAGCCCATGAATCTATCACCCACTGAAAAATAGTCTTAAGGTCAGGGCATTTAAAGTTCTCAGCCTTTGTCCTTTCCTTGTCACCATTCACCATCCATTCATTCCACGCATGTACACCTTAAAAGGTTTGTTCACCGACACATTGAGTGGCTGAAGCACAAATGTACATTCACCTGAAATCACAGTTTGGTAGGCACGATGCTCCTTTAATCTATTTTTTATGCTGTCGATCAGATGAGCCCTGAACATATCCCATACAGGAAGCGACTTTGAATTAAGCATAGCCCCTGGGCGCTTGAACCACACATCGTTCGTCAATACGGTTTCATTCACCCACCCTTTCTCCTGAACATACACCACTATGCCCTTCGGAAACCCCTCTTTCGGGAAAGTCTTTCTTTTGAAAACAACAGCCAGGGTAAGTTTTGTACCATCAGCCATACAAGCCAAAATTGCGGTGAAGTGGGCCTTATCGCCCCTCGTAGATTTTACCGAAATTGTGTTTTTCCTTTTAACGTCGACTGTCCGAGTTCCAATCATATTTTAAAAAAGGGGTGTCTCGTCCATATTATCGACTGCTTCCAAGGCAAATTCGTGGCTATTTCGTAGGTCTATTACATACCGACGGAAGGAATCAACTTTGCTCTCTGCGACGGTAGGTAATTTCTGTGCAATATGAGTCCTCTGTCTCAGCGTGAGATTGTAGCGTTTCATAAACCTCGTACACCAGCAAGGGGATGCTTTAAAGTCGGATATACCATGTTTTTTAGACACTTGAAGAGCCTGCAATCTAATGATGTTTCTCATGACAAGTCCATTTGTGAGTAGTTCAGCCACCCAGTCTCTCGAAATAGTCTCCATCTCCTCATTGGGACTCATTCCTATCCTAATTTTCTTTAATGATTTGATGTCAACAGATTTCATTTTCTCCTCTTTCGAACGCCAGTCCCTGACCAATTTTTCTGAAACCCCAAAATCTTTTTCTGCAGCTCAATTCGAATGCGACTTCGTGTATTCAACAACTTCCGGCTTGAAAGTGATATCATACGAATTCCTCTTTCTCTTCATGTTAACAAATAACATGGCGTCAAGTTAAAGAAAGACAAGTACAGTACAAAAACAAACAGGCATTAAACTCACTATTTTAAAATTAATTGTTTATTTCATACTAACAGAAGTAAAGAAATATATAAAGAAAAATCTAAAGATCGTCTTCCGTATACTTCTCGACTTCGGAATATACATACACACACATACATACATAGAAGTGTTCCCGTGTTCGTGTGCATATTATTTATTACCTCACAAAATCATACGTGAAATAACGGTCAACTAAATGTTAGTAGAGGTAAAGTGAATACAAAGTAAGATAAGATATGACGGGATCATCTCTATGTATTTATAAAAAGAGGACGATGATATATGTGGTAACATACACGGTAAAAAGGAATAATATTTCAATGTCGGAGATGGAGGTTTATCAGTAGTGTGGTAAAATATAGAGTTAATAAAATATTACCTTTATATGTGTTCCGAGAGATATAGGAATATTTATCAGTTTGGAAAGACGATAGCTTAAAAAGATTAAGAGTTTTGGAGATTATCTATTCATAAGACGAAACAGACACGGAGTTGTGATAAAATAGATTTGTTTCAAAGAAATATTTACAACGGATTCAAAGGGACATAATTGACAAGGTTTGTTCTTGGTTAGCTTTGGCTGGGAAAATGTGTAGACTTCAATGGTTACTTGTTATTTTCCACTTCAAGTAACGAAACCTGTAGCTGTTAAACCTTTGTACGCCGCTGAAGTAAGTGTATCGGTTGCTTGTTACTGCAGTATAAACCAAGCCAGTTTTTTAAAGACATGCATGAGCAATGATTACGATTCCAGCTGACTGAATTTTGTGTATGATTTAGGCTGTGATATTTAAATGCTATTTTATGGGTATAATTAATTAAAGTCTATTCAACGTTATTAGTTGTGGAGAATGATATTTTAATATTGTTGTATTTATGGTCACTAAGAAAGTGCTTTTGGAAGATTTGGAAGAACAGAGTAGCTACTGTTCTGAAAACTTGTGAATTGAAATGCAGTTCTTATTTTTATTTCTGCCTTCCTTTTCATAAACTGGTGTGATGTGATTTGTGTATTGCACCTTCATGAAATCTAGGAGTTTTTAAAATTTTGTTGTAAAACTGTTAGTTTGTCGATGGTTGAAATTTCTGAGAACGAGTTGGCTGTCATCTTTATAAAAACCACCTGAAATAAAGGAAAATTTAGTAAGTAAAGCTGATAATTTATAGAGTACAACGATATCACTGAGTTCAACGGTATCATTTTATTCCATGCCGATATCGGACGGTTCTTAAGTGTTTGTCTTAATCCGAATTGGAGTTATAAAATAAGAGAACTTTCCTAGTTTGTAGTATAATTTAAATATGTGAGTTCTTGATAAGTATTAATCAACTTAAACTTCATGTAAAATTTGAATAAGTGACAATTTTCTTCACCCCTTCTCATTTTTATCCGTTATTCCAGCTCCCCGGTTAAGAATAATTCATATTTGGTCATCTTCTGCTTTTTTTATACACTCAGATTCTTCAGCTTCAATGATTTATACTTATCAATTCAATGTTTCATTACTTCAACAACAATAAACCATACCTACATAGCATTAATTTATACTCCATCTGCAAGATGGACCCAAGAATACAACCCGTATCCAAGACTTTAGAACTTGTAGCTTGACGAAATCAAAAACAGGCAAAACTTGGAAAACACTCTCTCTTTTTATTCTTTTACTTGTTTCAGTCATTTGATTGCGGCCATGCTGGAGCACCGCCTTTAGTCGAGCAAATCGACCCCAGGACTCATTCTTTGTAAGCCTAGTACTTATTCTATCGGTATCTCTTGCCGAACCGCTAAGTTACGGGGACGTAAACACATCAGCATCGGTTGTCAAGTGATGTGGGGGGAGGGACAAACAGACACACAAACATACACACATATATACATATATACGACGGGCTTCTCTTTCAGTTTCCATCTACCAAATCCACTCACAAGGCTTTGGTCGGCCCGAGGCTATAGTAGAAGACACTTGCCCAAGGTGCCACGCAGTGGGACTGAACCCGGAACCATTTGGTCCGTAAGCAAGCTACTTATCACACAGCCACTCCTACGTCCTGACAACACTGACAACCTTTTCCTTATAAAAACGAATGCTTTGCGCTACTCACAGTGCAGTTGTTAAGAAGCGTTGAAATTAATGCATGTAAGATTTTACAACTCTAGCATCACTCCTTCATAGTCTATGACCTTTTCAGCCCACTCTGGTAAATATATTCGTCGGCGTTTTTCTTAGCGTAATATTTGTTTAAATATATCATTTTACATAAAACATTCGTCTGTCTGTCTATATGTATGTATGTATGTATGTATATGCATGTGTGTGAGTGTATGTATATGTGTGTGTGTGTGTGCATGTGTGTGTGCATGAGGGTATACACACACATTATATGAACCCGTATTCACACATATTTTAATATAAATCAGAGAAATTACTTTGAATATATTCTTTTTACTTGGTCTACTAATAAACTGATCTTTCTTTTCTACAGATATAGGCAAATATGTTCTTTTAATTCTTTCAGTCATTTGACTGCGGCCATGCTGGTTACGAGGACATAAACACACCAACATCGGTTGTCAAGCGATAGTGGGGGTACAAATAGAGACACAAACACAAATATATACTTATATAAAATGCGTATATATATATATAATATGTGGATATATATATATATATATATATATATATATATATATATATATATATATATAGATAGATAGATATAGATATATATATATATACATATATATATATATATATATATATATATATATATATATATATATATATATATATATATATATATTATTGCCGGCTTCTTTCAGTTTCCGTCTACCAAATCCACTCACAAGGCTTTGGTCGGCCCGAAGCTATGGTAGGAGGCTGTTGCCCAAGGTGCCACGCAGTAGGACTGAACCCAGGACCATGTGATTGGGAAGCAAGTTTCTTACCACACAGTCACGCCTGCGCCTATATATCGATATGCTTGAAATATAGTTTTCAAAATACTTAGCATTCACCAAGTTTTATGAGCCGAATTACGAATCATGTTGATAACTTTTGTTATGTGTATAGACACATGTGTATATAAAGCATTCTGTAATCTTAGTCCTGTTATCAGGCATCAAGCATAGAGTCGAAGAAACTCTAACAGTTATAAAGCGATTTGGGGTTTTTCTGTTTTATATTTATCACTTAATGAGTTCCGACACACTTAACTCTTCTGTGTGCTGTTCCACTCACTGATAATGCTTTATTTATGTCAATTGAAACTTAAAATTGGAAGTTTGAGGTAAATTAACGGAGTCATATTCTAATATGTGTCCTCGTTATTTTATGTGAATTATTTTTATTTTATTACGGAATGTAATCACACAGACGCAAACACACACACACACACACACACACACACACACACTTACAAAACATGCTCTAAACAGGTATTGTTTCTTGTTTCTTTTTTTTTATTTCTTTCTTATTCCACTTTGATCCAGGGTTCACCTGAAATATCAGTGGACGTATTTAACATTTCCTTTATTTTTCCCGGCGTACAGTTCACTGTGCTCGACTTTGTTTTGTATGTATGTATGTATGTATGTTTACATTTTGTCCATCTTCTTTTTTCTACCTTTTCTAACCTCTCACGTTGTTTACCTATATATATATATATATATAGAGAGAGAGAGAGAGAGAGAGAGAGAGAGGGAGAAGCCATGATAGATCGTTGACCAAACACCATTCAATTTTTTTTCTCCGTGTTTTTCTCCTTGTTTTCTCCGTATTCTTTCTGTTGAAGAGCGTAGCTCGAAACGTTAAAGACTTTCTGTATTCCCGAGCGTCAAACTAATACATCCTTTTGTTGTTTACACCACCTGTCCTCGTCTGTTGTTGTTTTTTTCGTACATTCTCTCATATATATATATATATATATATATATATATATATATATATATATATATATATATATACGTATGTATAAATGAAAAGATAGTTAGATCAATCGATCGATCGATATACAGATGGAGAAATGGATAGATAGATAGATAGATAGATAGATAGATAGATAAGGAAGAAGAGAGTACAAATAAATAAAACATCGTTGGATGAAAAACAATTTTATTTTCACCATTTTTTTTTTTAGTTTATTGAGTTCCTCTAATGTATATTAGACACCATGGTAACTAAATAACCATAGCAACAACATGAAAGCTGTCATAACAACTGAGTTTTAATAGCAAAACAACACTAACAGCATATTTCTTGATGGTGCTGTACTTCTCGTTCAGCTTGTTGCTACTGTTGTTGTTGATGTGGTTGTTGGTTTCTTTAATGTTGTTGCTGCTGCTGCTGCTGCTGCTACCATGCCTATTGTTGTTATTTCTGGTCGTCGTCGTCGTCGTCGTTATCATTTTGTTGTTGTTGTTGTTGTTGTTTGATGATGTAAATAAAGTGAGTGATTTTATATGTGAAATCAATTTTGAAAAAAAAATTATAGAAAAAAATATATATATATTGACGTGTGTCTTGTTTTTCTAGTTTTGCTCATATTCTTGCATTCATTATTGCTTTCTGCCCACACCTGTCTCCTCTCTCCTCTCCCCCTCTCTTCCCTTTTTACATGCATACTCTTCCATCTTTTCTTTTTAATATTTTCGTCCATCACTATCACTACTAACACAATCTCTGCTTCTTTTACTTTCCTCCCCCTCTCATACACCTCCAGCCACTTTCCCCACTCACATCACTACACCCACCAGCACTCTTGCGCCTCCATTCCACCGTCTACTGATAAGAATGCATGCGTTTCAAAGAAGGAAGTTTTGTTTTGTTCCTAGTCCTCCGGTGCAGCGCCGTTTTCTTCTTATGCGGTACAAACTTGGAGCCATAGAAGACTTTGAACTTGTACGCTTGCCTTTCGGGTGTGTTCGTATTTTCTACAGCTTCGTAAGGCAACAGATGATAGAGTTTCGCTTCGGATATATCGTTTACAGGCTCACCGACAACAATTCTGAGACCCGGATTGCGGTGCGGTTTTATATTGGATGACATCACCGGTTGAACTGAAAATAGAGAAATTTGAAAGTTAGAGAAGTAGCAAGGTATACTGCGATCCTTCGTAGACCGACGATGTCCACCTAGCGGTGACTGTCTTTTGGTTACGAATATTGAACATTAAATGAAATGTTGATTACACCGGCTAACATACAGCCTTTATTTAAAATTAGATCTCAGACTCCTGTTGAGCCAATTGCAAGACAAACCAAAATAGACTCTGATTGGAAGCTGAACCTTTCCAGTTTGATTTGTTACCTATTTTGTGAATTAATGGGTAGATTCTGGTTTTAGACTGAATTTCAGATTTAATATCTATTCTGGATAGCAAAATAAACTGATCGGTGGACTATGGACTGAAACTGAATAAGATTACTTTAGTACTATCGCTCAGTGGTTAGATCGTTGGGATCACAATCATGAGGCAGTGAGTTCGATTCTCATCCCAGATTGTGTGTTGTGTTCTTGATCAAGACACTTCATTTCATGTTGCTCCACTCACTCAGCTGTAGAAATGAGTCGCAATGTCACCGATGCCAAGCTGTATTGGCCTTTGCCTTTCCCTTGGATAGCATCGGTGGCACGGAGGGGAGGGGGTCTGGTGTGCATGGGTGACTGCTGGTCTTCCGTAAACAACCTTGCCTGGACTTGTGTCTTGGAGGTGAACTCTCTTGGTGCAGTCTCCTGGTCATTTATAACCGAAGGCGTTCTTTACGCTTTACCCTTGTAGTACCAGTTTCTAACAACTACATAAATTGATTTGTGGACTGTGGTTTGAGACGGAACTAGATTGATTTAGTACAATTAACATTGGAAGAGTCGAGCCTCCGTCATCAGGGTAGAGATCTTACATTTCAGGTCTTAATGCAGAGGAATTCAAAGATCACACACACAAACACACACACACACACACACACACACACACACATACACACACATACGTGTATATTCGCACAAAATAATCAGTATTACAAAACCTCATGTCAACGAAAAATATGCACGCGTGAGTGTGTGTGTGTGTGTGTGTGTGTGTGTGTGTGTGTGTGTGTGTGTGTGTGTGTGTGTGTGTGAGGGAGTAAAAGAGAGCGAGTGAGTGAATGTACGTGTGTGCGCGTGCGTGTGTGCGTGTGTACATATAACGTGATGACTAGTTTAAAATATAATATAGTTTCAGGTGCTATCTAAGACGTAAATTGAACTGAGCCGATGCATGTTACGACTCTCGTGGGCGGTTCTTTTCACTTCATACACACACACACACACACACACACACAGCCCATCACATCTGTATGTGTGTGTGTGTGTGTGTGTGTGTGTGCGAGAGAGAGAGAGAGAGAGGTGCGTGTGCAACAGTATGCGCGTTTGCGGGCGTGTATCTTACACTGTTACTTTCTTTCGCTGTTCGCCCCCAGGAAAAGTTAACTATGGTTAGTTATAAATGTAATACAATAGGCCATCACAAACACACACTAACATCCCGCCTCTCACCTCTTTCCACATCTCTTTGCTCCTTTAAAAATATTCTATAAGGACATTGCGAGCTGTAATACGATAAATAAGGACCATTTCTCTTACTCCCTTTATGGCTTTCTCTCTCTCTCTCTCCCGCGTTTTGTGCTTATCTATCTATCTATCTATCTATCTATCTATCTATCTATCTATCTATCTATCTATCTATCCCTCAAGCGCCCTCTCTCTTTCTCTGTTTTTCTATTTCACTGTTTGCCTTTAAACTGTCATTCTCATTTACTTTTCTCCTTCTCTATGTAAATAATTGTTTGTTGTTATCCACCGTCTCCACCACCCTATAACTTACGCAATCTCTCCCTTCAAAGCAGTCTTTACCATTCCCTTTCCCTATCACTTTCTGTCTCTCTCTCTCTCTCTCTCTCTCTCTCTCTCTCTCTCTCTCTCTCTCTCTCTCTCTCTCTCTCTCTCTTCCTCAAACCATTTAGACTGTGATGGTCAGAGAAACGGGTAGCGTGGCGGAGGTGTCTGCTATTGTGTCAATGATGAGGTCAGAGGTGAGACGGTTTCTGTTTACTAATTACAACAGAGAAAACAGCAAGAAAATATTAGTGGTTTTGTACCCCTTCTTCCTCTCCTCTCCTCTCCTCTCTCTCTTTCCCTCTCTCTCTCTCTCTCTCTTTCTCTCTCTCTCATTTTATCTCTGTCAGCAGATTGTTGACATAAATAGAAACTGTGAGCAGACAATTGTGTTTTCGTGAAAAGCGGCGTCAACCGGTGCAAGACAGGAATGACGTGCACAACAACAGCAGCAACAACGACCGATGCGACAGCAATGGTAGCAACACCGCCACCACCACCATCGCCAACAACAACAACAACAACAGCAACAACAACAACAACACCTGCAGCAGTAACAACACTTGTAGTAACAATAACTATTGCAAGAATAATAGCAACGATATCGGTAACAACAACGGCAGCGGTGTGAATAGCAACGGTAGCAACGAAAATGCAACAAGAGTATCGGTAACATTGTCAACAATAGCAACGACAGCAACAACAACAGCAACAGCGGCAAGAACAGCGTAACAAACGCAAGAAGAAGAAGAAGAAGAAGAAGAAGAAGAAGAAGAAGGGGGAGGAGGAGGAGGAGGAGGAGGAGGAGGAGGAGGAGGAGGAGGAGGAGGAAGAAGAAGAAGAAGAAGAAGAAGAACGAGAAGAAGAAGAAGAAGAAGAAGAAGAAGAAGAAGAAGAAGAAGAAGAAGAAGATGAACAACAACAACAACAGGGACGAGGGGGAGGAGAAGAAGAAGAAGAAGAAGATCAGCAACAACAACAACAACAACAACAACAGCAGCAGCAGCAACAACAATAACAGCTAGAACTACAACAGCAGGAGCAGCAAAGTACGTTCCTCAACAAAGAATGCCTGATAAATAGGTACCGTGTGAAGTACTGCTCTCTTCTGTTCCCAGTCCGTCTAGCTGTAAATAGGGACCATGCGAGGTAATGTCCTCTGTTGTGGCCAGTCTACCTAGCTTTAGTCAGGAGTCAAGTGAGGTGCAGTCCACTTCTGCACCCAGTCTGCCTCGCTATAAATAAGTGCCATTTGAGGAATTGCCGTTTGCTGTGCCCAGTCTACCTAGCTTTAAATAGGTGCCAAGTGAGGTACAGTCCAATGCTGTACCCAGTCTGCAAAGCTCTATGTCAATAGGTACCATGTGAAGTACAATCCACTCCGGTTTGTTGCTATTATTTAGCTCCAAAATCAATTCTGAGAGAGAAAATCCATGGTCAAAGACTTCTTCATCCTTTTCTTAGGCATTGCGTATCTAAGGTTATATTATTCAATATGCCCTCCATTTTCAATGAAGATTTGGTTATTATTTCTAGTAAATTTGGTGACTTTGTCGAAGCTCCCTCGTCGGTTCAAGAACATCGATTATCCGACATGTGTATCGTTGCTTGAGCGGCAGAATTTAAATTGTTCCTTGGGTTAACATAGGTAACACGGAGGGTAATTGGTTATAGTGGGTTACGTAGAACAAATTAGACAAGGTGGGTCAGATTAAGCTTTATACAACATATAGGACAATACTTTATATAACATACACGTGCCTCCTTGTTTTTAACACGTAAGCCAATTGGCTCTATAACGTAATACAATCGACTCACTTCCTCGGTATTATCCGGCTAACAATATAAATTTTTCTGTATATGACAGTTGGCATTTGATATATACGGACTTTTGGTCTCAATACATCCATAGAACATGATTCTTATTTCTACTGTGACTTCTGAACGTCATTCATCAATCTAGCAGTGTCGCCCTGCTGAGACCCCCTTCGGTCATGACTGACCATGAGATTGCACCTAGAAAGTTACCCTCCGAGACGCAAGTCCGGGCAAGGTTGTTTATGGAAGACCAGCAGTCGCCTATGCATACCGGCCTCCCCTCTCCACGCCACCGATGTTATTCAAGGGAAAGGCAAAGGCTGATACAGCTTGGCACATGTGACGTCGCAATTCATTTCTACAGCTGAGTGAACTGGAGCAACGTGAAATAAAGTGTCTTGCTCAAGAACACAACACACAACCCGGTCTGGGATTCGAACTCACAACCTCGCGGTCGTAAGCTCGAGGCTCTAACTACTGAGCCATGCGCCTTCACAGTGTCGCCCTAACGTTATGTAAAAGGTTTTGCTCTGCACCTAATTCCGAGACATACTTCTTACCAAGTATCTACTGTATGTGCATGCGATATTATTATAGCTGTAGTAGTTATTGTTAAAACAAAGGTCAATCCCAGCCCAGAAGCCTTATGATCAAACATGTTCCAGCTACAACCATACTCCTCCCCCTCCCACACACACTTTTCTTGAAACGGTTCTTTTTATGAACTACAAAAATCAATAATAGATTATTGTTGAAATTGAATTATTATCATTGTTACGAAGTAAATGAACAAGAAATTAACTTTCTCTTCCCCCACAATAAACTAAAAGAAAAATAATGAGACAGATGAATTATGGTAAAAAGGAATACCAGTCACTATTTGAGTTCACTAACTGATGACGGTGGTTAACTCCTATACTTTTTCTCGTGACAGCAATGAGCAGACATATGCGATGTGCCAAGTGAGTGCATAAACTGATAAGCGTGTGCGCGAGGATTGTGGCTGCTACCAAGAAGAGGAAAGGCTTGAACCGAGAATTTTTCTGTAAACATTTGAAACCCTTAAATTTCAGAAACAAAAACAAAAACAGCGGTGTTTCAGCCGACGGCGGCAAAAGCACACGCATACATGCATACATGCATACATACATACATAATGTTGTAGGGCATTAGTAATAATAGTGATGAATGGAATTACCTAGTCACTATAAGTAAAGATAAGTACGTGAAGTACCAGAATACGTAGCAGGCGGTCAGAGAGATAGTCGTGTCTTTACTGGTTTTACTAAATAAACTTCATACCGAAGTGGGAGTTATAACAATCCAACATTATAAGGATTATAACAGTGGCGATGAGGATAAACCAATTCACGTGGAGTTAATAGAAACTCGAAGAGGGGCTCATAAACTCACAAAGTTTTGTGCGAATTTTACGAAAACAAATCGTAAAATTATGGAAAATTTGTAGGTCGGTTTGCTCGAGTTGCAAGAAGGGCAACAACAACAACAGCAACAGCAAACAAGGACCAGATTTACTACCACTGAATATGTAAATTAATTTATATTAGCTTTTAAAAGTTAATTATTGATTTCTTAGAGTTATCTCCCCTTTTCGTAAAAAGTTGCTAAGTTGCTGCTGTAAGAATGCTATTCTCTTCTTTCAGCTAATATTGCAATTTCAGTTAATATCTTTCGCGTACGGCAATTCACTTAATATATCTATACCTTCACAGTGTAGAAGACCAGCACTGTGCACTCTGATACACAGTGTTTTATCGTGTGGATCGTAGAGTATCGCATGACATTATTGAGTATTTTCAGTGTTCAATATATGTTTGTAAGCTTATAGGCTTTGGTGAAAGCCACAGTGGAGACAGACGCGATAAACTCGGAGCAGAACAATTTAAAGCAGAACCCTTTTTATATCAGCCCACCTGTGACCACTCCTCCATCTAAGATACAAGCTTTTTGCTTTTTGTTTTAAAGTGATCTAAATTAAATTCGTTCGTCAAAATTTCATGTTAATGTTCCAAACACCAGTTTAAAAGAACGACGGTCATTATACTAAACTTTTAATCATTTTGTAAGTTATTTAAAACTAAGGCACACTATTTCTGAGAGGGAGTGGTAGAGACAGTGGTAGTAATGGTAAGAACAAGGGTGGACAAATAGACGTAAATCCGCCTTATTTATTTTTGATTACATAAAATATTAACTAAACAATCTTCCTCTTAGATTACGTTACTGCAATGCCAACGCAAGCCAACCATTAGTTTCGCATATTCTACTATTTCACATAGATATTTTCTAGTCTGTTTTTATAATTCAGTAACAAATTAAAGATGGAAACTTAATTTTTGTTTTTTACAATTTTTTAAACTTTTTTCTTTTTTTTTTTTGCTTTCTTTTTTTTCTGTAAACAATAAAAAATAAAAATTGGAAAGAATGGCAGACGATATATACTTTTCTTTAAAAAAGAAAACAAACATTTCTAAAAATGCGTCAAAATGGAATAAAATGAAGGAATACGTAGGGAACTAGTGCATCGTAAGATAATCGTAGCGAAACAATGATTTGGGAGTCGAATTTCAGATTTTATGGCTGGCAACTAATTCAAAATGGCGCCTCACAGCAGTAATAACATGATGTAATTTTGTCTCGATGGCGAGACAACAACGTTATAGATAGATAGATAGATAGATAGATAGATAGATAGATAGATAGATAGATAGATGGATAGATAGACAGACAGACAGACAGACAGACAGACAGACAGATAGACAGACAGATAGACAGACAGATAGAGATGTAGGTAGATAGATAGAGATATAGGTAGCCTGCGAGACTGGCAGAGAGGCTGTAATTCAAGCTTAAATTTAATAATAACAACAACAACAACAACAACAATTCTTTCTATTATAGGTGCAAAGTTGAAATTTGGAGATGGGGCTGACTAATCAATTACATCGACCTCACTGTTTGGCTGGTACTTATTTTATCAACTTCGAAAGGATGAAACGCAACGTCGACCTCGCCGGAATTTTGAATTCGGAACGTAAAACCCAAAGAAGTGTCGCAAATATTTCCTCCAGCGTGCAGATGATTCTGCCAGCACACCACAAAGCCTGAAAATTGAGAGAGGGGGATAGTCGATTGCATTTCGTCCAGCATGCTAACGACTCTGCCAGCTCGCTGCCTTCAGTGTGAGATGCTTACAGCACCTAGGTTTTCCAAGCGGTAACCCATCAAAGAACTCACTAGGCTCGGCGTTGCTTAATTTCGGTGATCGGATGAGAACTAGTGCATTCAACGTGATATGGCAGTAATAATAATCCTTTCTACTATAGGCACAAGGCCTGAAATTTTGAGGGGTAGTGGTTGGGGTAGTCGATTACATCGATCCCAGTGTTTCACTGGTACTTAATCTACGACCCCGAAAAGATGAAAGGCAAAGTTGACCTCAGCGGAGTTTGAACGTAGAACGTAGCGACGTTAGACGGAATGCTTAGCATGCTAACGATTCTGCTTGCTCGCAGCCTTAATAAAAATGATGATGATGATGATGATGATGATAATTATAATGATAATAATAATGAGGAGGAGGATCATGAATTCTTTTATTGGTCACAAGGGCCCAAAACATGGAAGACAATATCAAAGGACAAATTATAAACACAAAAACTGGTGAGGTTTACATCGATCAAAGGGAGATGCTACCATATCAAAGGATGTAACAAAGGATGTATGAATAGAAATTTGAGAAATAAATCTATATAATAAGCTGCTTGTTCGTTCGCCTGTTATACTTTGATTAGAGAGGTGGAAGTGGAAAAAATTAAGATGGTGGGGTGGGGGAGAAATGTGAGTAGAAAAAAAGAGAGGAGTTTAATAATGCACTAAGGTCAAATCCATCACATGGTTAGTTGAAAGGGGAGGCGAAGGACAAGAGAAAAAGACGCTGAGAGAAAAGTGGGAGAGAGAAGTGTTAATGACGTGCTGTGGTGTGGGGAGAGAAAGGTGAAGAGAAAGACAAAAATGTTAAAGACATGAAGTGGGGAATTACATGGTTAAAATGTTTGTTGAAGAGGTAGAGAGGAAGAGAAAAATATAAAGTGTTTAGCAGAGGAAAATTCTAAAATCATATAATATAATATATTATTGCGACTGGAAGTGAAATAACTTAGCAAAATAAAAATAAAATGCAAGCCATCCTTTCTTTTTTAAATAGTTTCTCTTAAACTTTTTCGTTCTGTAAAATTTCCACAGATCCCACTAGTAATAAATAAATAGAATCCCCAATAGCGGGGCAGTTCACTTAAGGCAATTTGGGGTAAGCACCACGCAAAATCCTGGATTATTCTGTCATCCTCAAGGCATGGAGGAAATGCCCTCTTCCAGTTCCTTTCCTTCTGCTTAGAAAAGCATAATCAGAGTCGGTCCATTCGGTCTCATCAGTCTTACCACTGCCGACCACCATTTGATAAACACACTCGAATGCAGCACCTCCCTCCCTACCAACACCTTCCTTTCCAAATGATATTTGAAGAAATTGATGACAGAAATTTGTCAGATAGGAAAGTGCCTGTCTTCAAAACTTTCAGACGTGTTCACCATACAGTCTTTTTTGCTACAGCCACTAATAATAATTTTGTCTTGGTATATAGAGATGGGCTACAGCAAATATTCTGCTCAATACCATAGATTTGCTTGTCATTTGCTTGATCTTAACCAGTTGAGCATGTTCCTTGGTGGCTGATGATGTGTGCATCTTTAATCACGAGCAAGCGTAGTGGGGAAGCATTATAGTCATGTGTTGAGATGAATTCTTTGGGGTTTGAACAATTGCTCTCTGGAAACATGGGTGTTTCGTTCATCATCCTTAAACAACCCTCATTCAGGGGCTTTTTGAGCAGGATGAGCTACTCAACCTGAAGAAAATTCTAACTGGGCCTCATCTGCAAGGTTATACGCTATTTATCTTGATACAATGTCACGCACATATGGTTGTGATGCAAGTGGCTAGTGTATTCTTATCAGACGGGTAGCTATGATGGGTATATAGGACCTCGTATGCTTGTACCTCAGTGTCACTTTGATGGCATGCATTGCTCTCTCACTCAATAATAATAATAATAATAATAATAATAATAATAATAATAATAATAATAATAATAAGAGCATGCAGAGAGCGCAAACCTCCGCCAACGCAACACCAACGTCCTCTGAACGATTAGCCAGAGATGATTTTTAAAATGAGAATATCAATTACATCGAAGGAGTTACTTAATTACATTACTTGACTGATACTTTCATCGGCCCCGAAAAAATGAAAGGGAAAGTTGACCACAATGGGATTTGAGCTAAGGACGTAAAGAACTGGGGGCGGATGCCGTTAAGCAATTTGTCGGACGCGCTAACGATTTTGGCATCTAGAGCTGGACATATAACAATATTATAGAAGTAATATGTATGAAGAGCTGGAATTTAAAGCAGTATAAAGCATAGAGCTTCAACAGTCAGTGTCTGATACCCATTGTGATTGGCGCACTCGGAACCAACTCAAAGAACACGAAAACCTGGCACAAGAAGTTGAAAATACCAGACATCATTGGAAGTACACAGCTGGCGGCGATACTCAGAATAAAACACATGTTGGGGAATGTGTTGCATCTCTAAACTACAGGGAAGAGTTGAGATATAATGCAGATTACCGTGAACTAATAATAATAATAATAATAACAATAATAATAATAATAATAATAATAATAATAATAATAATAATAATAATAATAATAATAATAATAATAAACATTTCTATTAGAGGCACAAGGCCTAAAATTTTTTGAGAGGGGACTAGTCGATTACATCGACCCCAGTACTCAACTGGTAGTTAATTTATCGACCCCGAAAGGATGAAAGGCAAAGTCGACTTCAGCGGAATAATAATAATAATAATAATAATAATAATAATAATAATAATAATAATAATAATAATAATAATAATAATAATAATAATAATAATAATACAAATAGCCACAAAACACGAGCAAAACAAAAAACTGTTTTCAGTATTTAAGGAAGCTGACAAATACAAACAAGAAATCAATCTACCTAACAAATACGAAGAAGAAGAAGAAGAAGAAGAAGAAGAAGAAGAAGAAATAACAAAAGCTATAAAACAAATGAAATCCAAACTAAAACTAGAACAGCAACGGACCATGATAAAACGATGGCAAGAAAAGCCCCTACATGGTAAATACTGGGCTAAACTAAATGCGAAAGAAATAGACAGAGAAAAATCCCAGCAATGGCTGAGAAGCTCAGGACTCAAAGCAGAGACTGAAGGATTTTTAATTGCTGCACAAGACCAGAGCCTCCCCACCAGAAATTACCAAAAACACATAATGAAAAGAAATATAACAAGTAACTGTAGAATATGTGGAGATCGACAAGAAACAATAAATCATATTATCTCTGGCTGTCCAGTCCTGGCTAAGAAGGAATATATTCACAGACACGACAGAGCTGGGACCTATATACACTGGAAGCTATGCCAACACTATGGAATAACAACAGAAAAAAGATGGTATAAACACACGCCAGAAAAGGTCACAGAAAACGAGAAAGCAACCATACTCTGGGATATGCTAATACACACAGATAGAGAAATTAAGGCAAATAGACCAGATATAGTTGTCAAAGATCATGAAGAAAAAAAATGCTTTCTAATTGATGTATCAATACCAGCAGATGACAACGTTTCTCTAAAAGAAATGGAAAAACTTTCAAAATACAAAAGACCTGGAAATAGAGATAACTCGAATGTGGAATCTAAAAACAGAAACAATTCCTATCATAGTAGGTGCCTTAGGTATAATAAAAAAAATATTCAGACAAATACATAACAAAAACACCAGGACTTACAAATATATATAACATACAGAAAATTGCACTACTGGGTACTGCACACATTCTACGCAAAACACTTTCAATACAGTAAACATAAGAGCACCACAGCAAACCACAGCACATACCCAAGGCGCACAGAGCTGCGCTCGGTAGTGAAGTGAAAGCACGTTATAAAAATAAAACTACTGAACAACAATAATAATAATAATAATAATAATAATAATAATAATAATAATAATAATAATAATAATAATAATAATAATAATGGTTTCAAATTTTTGGAACATGGCCAGCAAGTTCGAGGGAGGGAATAAGTCGATTACATCGAAGTCAGTGTTCAACTGGTACTTATTTAATCAACCCCGAAAGTATGAAAAGGCAAATTTCGACCCCGGCGGAATTTGAAATCAGAACCTAAGGCCAGATAAAATACCGCTAAGCATTTTTTGACTGGCATGCTAACGATTCTGCCAGCTTAACGATGATGATGATGATGGTGGTGGTGGTGGTGGTGGTGGTGGTGGTGGTGGTGATCCTGTTGATGATGATCATGATCATGATGATAAAAATAGTAACACTGTTAATTAACAAGAAGGGTTGACAAAAAGAGGACGGTACATGACAATATAGAGTGGTATTACACGAAAAAAAAAGTAGTAAACAAAAGAAAAAAATGATTCAATAAAGAAAACTTTTCAAAAATGGGTTAACTCTCGAAGGCTATTCGCGAAAACGCCACAAAAACCACGTTCACCTAAGCCACTAAGGCAAGTGCCTTCTCGCAGTCATCCTTTTCCAATTTCCAGCCATATGCTTGTAACAAGCCCATTCACTCGGATCACGCTCACAACTCTCGTTCATCTTCCAACAAATTTGCTTGGAAGCAGCACTTCTTTTTCCACCTTCATTTTCCTATTCAGATAGAACTTGAGAAGTAGACGGGAACTTGTTATTATTGTTGATATTGATCTTATCGTTGATAATGCGTTGTCTTTCTCTTCTTTCCTCTCTGAAATGCTTCTACAGTTTGCATCTACCAAATCACTCGGAAAACACTGAGCGTCCTGGAGCTATAGTAGAAGACATTAACCGAAGGTTCCACGTGGTGGAACTCCACCCAAAGCCACGTGGTTACAAAGTGAACTTCTTAACCACACAGCTATGCCT